>NW_008346079.1:1237691-1251402 GCF_000622305.1 Nannospalax galili | reverse complement strand
GAGACAGGGTCTCCCTGTAGCCCAGCTGGCCTGGAACTCACTATGTAGACCAGTCTGGCCTTGAACTCACAGAGATCCACCTGCCTCTGCCTCCACAGTGCTCGATTAAAAGCATGCACCACCATGCCTGGCTTTGCCTCTTCATAAAATATGATTCTGGGTCTGGAGAAATGGCTCAGTGTTTAAGAGCACTGGCTGCTCTTGCAGAGGATCTACGTTCGATTCCCAGCACTTACATGGCGGCTAGCAACCATCTATAACTTCAATTCCAGGGGATCCAATGCTCTCTTCTAACCTCCGTGGCATTGCATGACACGGGTATGCTTACACACATGCAGGGATACACTCATACACACAAAAATAAAATAAAAATACGTATGATTTTCAATTAAATGAAGGTAGTCCGAGACATTTTAAGACTTCACCTATCAATCCTTCAGCCATATCTGTAGCTCAACCTAAAGAACGGCAAACGAACGTCCGTCTTTTCGAATCTCTGAGCCCCAAGAGCTGCCCTGCAGGTTCTGCAGTCCAGAGTGTCATTGGCCCCTCCCCACCCCACCCGGCTCTCTCCTGAACCCCTCTGGAGGCTTCTCATCTCTCCATCCTCTAATGTCGAATCCCCTGGGGCCTCTTCCTCACCCTCATGTCTTCAGTGTTTAGTCTTATGGTTATGTCTTAGTTATGTCTTCGGTGCTGTGACTTTAAGTAACATCCATGTGCCACCCCAGAACTCTCACCTGAACCCAGGCTCAGCCAGTGCCTCCTGGACCTGAGATGGCACCAGGTGAGTTGCTTTTGCCAAGGTCTCCCTGTGTGCCTGGGCTGGCTTCAACCTGCTGCCATACTCCTTCCTGCCTCAGCCTCCTGAGCACTGGGCGACCAGGTGAGCTGCCGACCCACTGGGCTTCTTGCTCCCTCATTCCCCACAGCCCATCTTTCGAGAAACTCTACTGCCTATTTCCAGAACACCCAGAATCAGGGCCACACCCTGCTGCCCCCCTTCTCATCACCATCACCTTGTCTGTTTTCTGGCAGCTCTGACCCTGTTTCAGTCACGTCTCTCTGGTCTCTTCTCAGTGCGGAAGCCAGTGCCGCTGGGAGCCCTGCTTCCAGCTTTGCAACTGCCTCCTGTTCCCCGCAGGGCACTCCAGTGGCCTGCGAGGCCCCACATGGTCCGTCCTCCTGGCTGCCCATGCTCTCCTGCTTCTCACCCATTCCTCTCCGGTCACAGGGTGGTGGGGAGGTGCATGCCTCAAAGCCTTCACTAGTGTCTCCGGGCTTGCAGCCCGCCCGGTGCCAGGCAGGCTGGGCCTCCTCTGCACACCCGTTTGAATCTCACCACCCCAGCAAGGCCTACCTTGAACACCCTGTTGAACTCCCACAGTCCACTCACTCCTGACCTTTCTTTCTACCAAGATTCCTGTCACCTCACACATCCATCCTCTTACCTCTTCTTTCAGGTTGGCCTCCCCTGGGAACACTCTGGGTCAGGGTCTTTTTCACCGACTACGGCCTGTAGCTCGGCCTGTAGCTCACTCACGGTACCAGTTGAACGCAGACCACGAAGCAGCTGTGACTGTCCACGTGACCTCAGAGCAGGCTGCTCAATGCAGATGCTACTCCGATGGTCAGGCGTGAGCAGGTCCCCACCTCAGCTAAGAGAGTCCATACCCAGCCTGTCGCTCTACTTGGGGCCAGTCCAGTGAGGTTGAATACACGAGGACGAACTTCCTCCAGGAAAGGCTAGAGCGCTGCTCTGACTTCAGCCTGAGAGCTGGCAGCAAATGTTAGAGTGGGAATTCATGGGCCTTGGCCTGAGAAATAGGGGACCATGGGTGCTGTCTGCACAACAGGGAGGAGGCAGGCTGCTGGGGGCAGTTTCCAAAGACAGGCCAGGGAGGTACTGCTCACCTGCTGTGGCCAGCCCCAGGCTTTGGACAATGCTACCCATCACTGTCATTTCTAGAATCCCATTCTGAGCAAGCTGTGGTGGATGGGGCATGTCTTCCAGAAGGGAAAGACCTGCTTCTCACTGGCCCTCTCCCCGCCCCTCCCCATGGGCAGGTGGACCCCGTGAAGCTGTGCCAGTGTCTTCCCACAGTTCTCTTCAACCAGACCATCATCTCCATACCCATGCTGCTCCTCTCCTACCCCTTCTTCAAGTGGAGGGGAGAGCCCTGCGGCCGACAGCTTCCCACCTTCCACTGGTTCCTCGTGGAGCTGGCCGTCTTCACCCTTGTGGAGGAAGTCTTGTTCTACTACTCACACAGGTGAGCTCCCTGCACACGCACGTACAGCTGCCTCATTCTGCACACAGCAGGAGATCAGAGGCCACTGCAGTGGGACCAAAGCCCCCTGGCCTCAAACCCCACCAAACAGTTAACAGAGGCTCAACCACTTCTCCAGTTTGAGATAAATGGAATGCGAATGCCCAGTGAAGAAAGGCTTGCCCCATCTGGGTGGGAGGGAGAGAGCTAGCTTCTGTCCACTTTTTTACAAAGTCCCTTTTGGGCATCATCCCACTTCACGAACACTTAGGGTCGAGAGGCAGTGTCAGTCATGCCGACTCAAGGATCAAGGGCACGAGTGCCAGCTCCTCAGATGTGATCCCAGGTCCCACCTTTGCCTTCTGATGGTCTGCTCAGTGAGGGGTGAAGGGGAGCTGGCAGACTATCATCTATGGAATCATTTTCCCAGGCTGCTTCACCACCCAGCCCTGTACAAGAAGATTCACAAGAAACATCATGAATGGACTGCTCCCATTGGCGTGATCTCCACCTATGCCCACCCTATAGAGCACGTGGTGAGTGCCGCTCCCGGAGTCTAGGGTGGAGGCTGGGTTTCCTGCACTCCAACCAGATGGGCCTTTTCTTTCTGCTTCCTGTCGAAGTTGCCATCTGCGTCCACCAGTCACAGGTCAGGCTGTGCTCGGAACCTGATGTCTAATGTCCATACCGAATTTACTCTTTTCAACCCATTTGGGCTTTGTTGATAATGAAACTAAGGAGATCTGCCCCGAGCACCTGCTGGTCTAAGTCAAGGCTGTCTTCCTGCAGGGCCAAGTGGAACCCAATTGGCCCTTCCATCTCCTGGAATCACCCTGTTTTGCAGGCCTCCAACATGTTGCCGGTTATGGCAGGTCCCTTAGTGATGGGCTCTCATTTATCCTCCATCACGGTGTGGCTGTCCTTGGCCCTCATCATCACTACCATCTCCCACTGTGGTTACCACCTACCCTTCCTGCCTTCGCCAGAGTTCCATGACTACCACCACCTCAAGTAAGCCAACAGTACCCTCAAAGGCCTCACAGCAGACAGTGGTGTCTCTACCTGCAATATCAGCGAGGGGAGAGGGCTGGCTCTGGGGAGCACACTCGTGCTTTCTGGAAGCCCTAGTCTGGGAAGAATGTGAACATCACCAGACATGCTTGTTTAGCATACAGGCTCTTGGATTCCACTCCAAATCTGCCAGAACAAAGCAGGTATGGCAGCAAGGCCTGTCCCAAGGTGCCCTCAGGGGCATCTAAGCAAGCCTAGTTCTGCAATTTTTCACACTGCTGTACAGTAGAATCACATGGTTACAAAAGGGGTTGGGGGGCTGAAGAGATGTTCAGCAGTCAAGTGTTTGCTGTGGAAGTGTTAAGACTGGAGTTCAGATCCTGTACCCACATAATAGGCATAGTTCTGCACAATCCTGACCCCAGCATTGGGGGTAGGGGGTGGGGTAGGCGCAGACACAGGAGGACTGTTGGGACTTGGTGGCAGCTAACCTAGCCAAAAAGTGAGTTCCAGTCAAAAGAACGAGTGTTAGAGGAGGCCATACGATGCCTTCCCTGGCCCTGTGTTGTATAACAGGCATACACCCCAGCACATACACTGACTGCTTAAACACACAAAAAGGTTAGGAAGGGGACTTGCACACATGCTAGGCTCTCTACACAACCCAGGTTCAATCCACCAGTTCCAAAAACTGGTGGTGTGGAGACTCACAACTTTAATCCCAGCACCATGGAGGTTGTGGTAGGAGGACTACTGTTCCAGGTCAGCCTGGGCTAGAATTAAGACTTATTAACAACAAAACCAGTGAACAACCCTCCCCTTCTTCAGGTTCTGCTGTGGAGTGGCCCCAGGAAGGTGGGCTTTTAAGAATTCTCTTGGGCTGGGAGATAGCTCAGTTAAGAGCACATGCTGCTTTTCCAGAGGACCCAGCACATAACCAGGCAACTCCTGGTGTAGGTGGGCAGCATGTGGTGACAGGTGTGGGCAGAGGGGTGAGGAATGAGGAATACAGGAGACCTGTGCCTTCCTCCAGTCCTGGCCAGGCAACACTCCCCTCCCTCCTTCAGGTTCAACCAGTGCTATGGAGTGCTGGGGGTGCTGGACCACCTGCACGGGACGGACACAATGTTTAAGCAGACCAAGGCCTACGAAAGACACGTCCTCCTGCTGGGCTTCACCCCACTCTCTGAGAGCATCCCTGACCCTCCAAAGAAGATGGATTGAGAGGGCACTCACGCCGTCCAGGCTACCCTTTTAAAAGGGGATGTGGCCTGGTGCAGTGGCGCATGCCTTTAATCCCAGCACTTGGGAGGCAGACGCAGGTGATCTCTGTGCATTCAAGGTCTACATAGTGAGTTCCAGGACAGCTGGGGCTACAGGGAGACCCTGTCTCAAAAAGACCAAAATAAATAAATAAATAATAAATAAATAAATGGGAATGTGGCAACTGTCATGGCCGTGTCTGGCCACACACTCTAAGGATTGTAGCATTAGGGTACAGGGAAAGCCAGTGTCTTGTCAGACCAAGGCCAGGGGAGATCTGCCCCCCTCCACCCCCACCAACTGCCTTTATCCTTTTGTGGGACCCAGAGTTGGCTTAAGACACAGGAAGAGCTAGGTGCCCAGGCTGAGGCCAGCCCTGTGAATCCTGCCCCCCACCCCATCCCCTCTACCCTACAGAGCTCTTGTGCAGGATGGACAGTGAGAGCTGGCAGTGGGTCTGGAGGCTTCACAGCTCCGGGTGTAATGGCTTTTTCCTGGCCTAAGCTAAGACACCCCAGCAATCTCAGACCTCAGGCACCGACATGCCAGAGGCGTCTCCCATGTCCCACCTTCATATGAAGTCCAGTCCACTTATCCCATCCACAGACACAAGTCCTCCACAGACACACAGCTCAACATGAGGCACACCCCAACCACGGTGCCTCAGTCTGTGTGCTGAGGATTGCTCACCTGGGGGAGGACAAGTCACTGCCGGGATTGGCAGCCCTACTTGGCCGTTCTGAACCCAAACCAGAGGCTTCTTCCTCAAACGAAGAGCCACAGAAGACACGACCAAAAAGCAAAGCAGCTACAACAGGCCGCAACAGTGAGAACAGGACGCAACAGCTCCAACAGGCTGCAACAGTGAGCTCTTCCCAGGATCCTCAGCCTCTAAGTCAGAGCCAAAGCTGCCTGGACGGGAGCAAACCCCACCCTAGCCTCCCCTGGGCTCCCAGGAACCACCAGGAGACCACGCTTTGATCTGGAAGGCTGCCATTACCACGTGCTAAGTTGTACAGTTGTGCTGTCTTTGCATTTTCAGTTCACGTTCAGGCAAGAAAATTCCCGCTGTGACTTTTATAAAACACCTACACACAGCTGGGTACAGTGGTGTGCACTACAACCCCAGCTGCCCAGGGGTCTGCAGCAGGAAGATTACCTCAGCCCATGTCAGAGCCAGCCTGGGCAACATAGAAAGACCATCTTAAAAACACAACAAAGCTTCAACAGTCGGCATTGAGCTCTTTAGACACAACTGTGGGAAAGGATTCCTGCCTATGAACAGGCGCCAGAAGACCGGCCTAGCAAGCAACTGGGCACCTAGCAAGCAAGCAGGCAGCACTCTCCTGGCTTCCACAACCCCACCCTCATCTGGCCCAGGTGGCCTGCAGCCATTCCCCTCCTACAAATGAGTGTCTGAGAAAAGCCCACCTTCAGTGTACGTAGGAGACAGGGACGAGGACAGAGCACCTCCCCCTGCGGGCTTTGCACACCATGGTGCTGTTGGGGCCTCTGGACAGGACACCCTGCTCTAGCTTCTCTGGCATCCCCCACAATGGCTGTCAAGTTGATGAGTAAGGCTGAGGGTCTGAACTTCCCCACAAACAGGAGAGAGGCATGTAAATAAAGTCTCCATTCAACTCCAATCCATCCTGTCATCCGGGAGCTAAGGCTGTTCAGCTGCAGAGCCAGTGGCCTTCACAATCCTAGTAATGGATGAGGGTGAGCGAGGAGGACTGACTGACCTGGTGGTCTGCAGAATGGAGGCCACTTGGAGCTGAGTGGCTGCCCACCTGAAGGCCATCAGCTAGCGAGTGTCAGGTGGAAAACCGTTCAGACCACAGCTGCAGTTCTATAACTGCCGCGGTGGAGGCTCAGAGGGCTGGGCCTGCTGTGAGAGGAGGGTCAAGCCTTCTTCTTGCAAATGCCACACCCCAGCTGGGGAATGGAAAGTGAGACCATAGTGGGCAGGACCCCACAACCCCACCTGCTAGGGTGGTGCCATTTGTGGTTCCCAAACACAGAAGGTGAAAGTAGGTTTGAGGTACCTACAAGCACCAGCAGTCAGAGGGAGCCCTGCCTTGGGCAGACTCTCTCAAGAGCCCATAGCTGCCTCTTCTGAGCACCCCTGGGTGCATGCTGAGTGTGAGCTCCTCCATCTGGGCCCCTCTCACACCCAACAGTGGTGTCCCAGACGGGAGAGCAACCAGGGTTTTGTCTTTTCACATTTTTATTTTTATACATTTTTTTGTATTAAAAAGAAAAGCATAATTACCACAAATTACAAAGGACTAGGAGGCCTAGAGCACTGGGAACCACTTCAGCCTGGAACGCAGATTCTCAATATTAATGTTATGACACAAGCTCATTCAAGTATCTTACATTTCTTTGTCCTGTTGAATGTGATTTCCTAGCACATGGAAAGAACATGTACTACAAGCAGAAGGTGGACCCTTCTCTGCAAAGCTGATGACTTTCCTCTCCAGTGAGAAACCAGCTGGGAGTTCTCTTCTGCCTCTGCCATCACCGTGGCCGGAGGGGGGGGGGGCGGGGGAGACCCCCGGGGGGGGCCCTTTGATACGACAGGTACTTTGGGGCTCCCATCCAGGGGGGCCAGGTGATCCAGACCACTCTACCCAAGCCTTTGGCAACCTTCCCTTTGCCTTACCCTTGTCATTATGCTCTCTGCCCCCCTCCCAACCTGCAGGCCTCCGGAACAACTTACTTTTATAAATCAGTCATCAGAAGCGTGCGGGGGGGGGGGGGGCACCTACAAACAAAAACATGTAACTCGGACTTGGGGCTCAGCACCTGTGAGCCTTGGGTCCAGGCTGGAATGGGTCAGGCAGCCTCTTCTGGTAGCACATTTGTGCCCAGGCTCAGAGGGTGGAAAGACGATCCACCCCTCACCAGGACCCAGGTGCACGGACCAAGCCAGCACAGGCGGAGGATGAAGGCGGTTCAGCAGGCTGTCACTGTCTCAGGTCTTCAATCCCACGGGAAGATGGTGGGTGGGGAAGTGGCTGCCCTGGTGGCCCCTGCCCCTCCTGGCATACTTGTCACAGATACATCGGTCCTAAATTCAAGTGTCTTCAGAAAGTGAAGATGTAAACTACTCTTTGCAACATTAACTCCTAACATGTTACAAAAAAAAGGTGGGGGACCACCCTCCCCCAGCTCCTCAGCCTGTGTTGAGATGATACCCTTTCCTGCCCCAAAGGGGTTCCCTCCCAACCTCCCTCAAGGGGGTCTGAGAGGGTCAGAGATGACGGCAGCCCTAGCCTGGATAGTCTAGTCAGGAACCACCCTTCTCCCCACATTGGGCCCGCAGGTTGTGAGGTTCTGTGGTGCTGGATACAGTATGGGGCTGAGTGAGCAAACGGGGAAGGAAGGGAAGGAGACCAGAGCCCAGGAATCGGTGCACCACGGGGCAGCACCAGACTCAGGCAGGGGAAGGCCTCAGATCCTGTCAGCAGACCCTGCTCCTGTATGGTTTGAGACCACTGGGTCAGAGGAACAAACACTGGCTTCCCATGTACTAAACACCAGGTCAGAATGGGGCAGGGCAAGAGTTCAAAACAACAAGGTACCCAAGGACAGAGGGCAAGATGAGCCAGCCTGCGACACCATCTCCTCGGCCCAACCTTTGGGACGACAGAGCAGCCCAGTGACAAGGAGGGCCACAGAAAGTTCTGAGCTGACACCACACTGTTTGTGTACCGTGTGTCCGACGGGGGACGAGCATGCAGTCTTCCAGTCCGTGTGCTCCGCCCTTCATCACCCTCCCTCCGTTCCTTGATGCCAGCAGCCCCCAGCCAGTCCTCTGGCATGTGTAGGCCGGCTTGGCTGGAGAAGAGAAGTCAGGTACACTCTATGTCCACAGACCTTCCTGCCATGGCTTCACCAGTCGGCAGGCAGCATCCTCCAGGCCTCAGTTCCTCCTAACCCTTACTCCCAGGCAGGCAGCGTCTGTGAGAGGGTAGGCGGAGATGGCTTGCAGAGGGGGGGTGTAAGACGGAAGACCCCACCAGACCCTCGGAGAACAGCACCTTTCTCCACCTTGAGAGAGACAAACCTCTCTGAGGTCAGACGCAGATCCAAGCCGTGGCCAGTGGGTGTTCATTCTGCGTTGGGGAGATGCTCGGGCCAAGCGCAAACGTGTTGCAGACCAAAGCCCATCTGTTTTCCAACAGTCTGAAGCAAACTTGGCCTTGGGGCTCCAGGACTAGGACGAAGGGAGTCACGGCAGAACAGGCCTGGGTGAGGCGACAGCAAGCTGACGGACGGCAGAGGCGGTGGTGCAGACACAGCAGGAGTGTCGGGCGACTCCGGGGCAAGCCGCTCCCAACGCGCCTGCCTCCTCCAGGTGGAGGGCCTGTGCACGCAGCCCAGTCCAGAGAACAGTCTGGTCCGTCCAAGCCAGGCAGATCCCAAGCGGGTGGGTGCTTCAGCGGCTCCACCGAGGAAAACAGGCGTTTGGGCATTATTTCAGGTTCCCGCTCCACAATAAGGCAACTTTTAAAAAAATATTATTTCCAAGAACAAAACAGAAGAATTCCAAGGAGGGGAAAAGACATCACTTTCTACAGATTAGGTGGGGGCTTCCGATTTTTTGTTTTTTTTTGAATGGTTGATTTTGTCTTTTGTCCCAAGGATGGAAAGGTCAGAGAAAAAAAAAAATAAATCATCTTTCAATAGTCTCTTCTGGTTTGAGCAGCGTCTCTGGGCTGGGGCGAGGGACAGGGGTGGGGAGGGCGGCTGAGGCTCCCAACCCCACCCTGAGATCCTTTGGTTTCCTTCTCCCAGAGATGGCAGAAGGGCGTGGTTGGACAGCAGGGGACACGGTGGTGGCAGACCCCAGATCATCAGGGGGCTGGTGTTTCTGGGGCCCAGGGGCGCCCCCAGAACCTTCTGGTGGGCTGCATAGTTGGCTTGGGGGGAGCAGGAAGAGGCTGGGGAGACAGGGCTGTGGCCTACCAGCCGCAGGCAGGGCTGAAGAGTGATTTTGGTAATCCAGACAAACTATCAATAATTTAAAACTTGATATATATATATGTATATATATATATAAAAATCTCCCCCTTCCCCTCCCCCCCTTCAAAGCTAGGATGGAAGTCATGGAGACACAAGGGGGAAGGGGTCCATAGAGGCTCCTGCCCAGGGGCACCGCTAATAATAGCCCAAATGGTGTACACACTGCTACTTAGCGCAATGGCCCGTCCTAGTAACTCCAGGCCTGTCCCTTCTCTGTCCACTCTCCTGGGACTGGGCACCCCAATGGATCCTCACCCACCCCACCCCTTCTCCCCAAACCCCAGGGGGCTTCAGGACGTTCACTTTCCCATAGTCAGTGTGTCAGAGTGCTGGCTTGTCCATTTGGCATCTTCCCGGATGGCCTGGCCGGTAGGTGGCGTGGGGGGCTGGCTAACCCCGGGGGCAGGCCTGCTGGAAGACTGGGAGGGGCACCGCTTCCTGCCCTCACCGCTACCTCCTGCGATCGCTGTGTGTCGCTTGTGGTTGCCTTCCTCACCCATGGGGGGCTGCAACAGAGGAATCACAAGTAGTTAGAGACACCCCTTTCCAAGGCCAGCAATAGACTGCTCTTTCACTTCCACAAGAAGGAAATGGTTTTGGTCTCATAAATGAAGCAGGTCTCTTGGCCCAAAAGCACAGAATGCACTCACAGGTGCTGGTTGTCCCATCTTTTCATGTGGACATTGTTAAGGTTGAGACAGCCCCACCCCCTCACCAACAGGGTCTCAAGGACTTCTCATGCTCCTGAGAAAAAGGGAACCAAGCTGATAAGCGCCCTGGTCTTTTAAGTCAAGAGAAGCAGACTTTTCCCCACTGTTTGGCCAACACAGCAAGCTTCCCATTTGATCTCTAAAGAGAACAGGTTTTAACAGTCCCCACCCCCAACTTAAAAAAAGACATCTTTCCGCCTTCTACAGGAAGCAGAAGCCTCCCATTTTTAAAAAAGACCCCAGCTCACGATCTGGGCAGACATTTTCCCTGCCTGGGAGGCAAAATCTGTCCCATGTGTTCCTTTGCTAATAAACCCTATTTTGATGGAGTTTTATCTGTGTCCTGGTGCCTCCTCCTCCATTCGCTCATTCTCCAACTTTTTACCTATCAGATGGTGCCAAAACCGGTTCTTACTCAAGGGACCCACCTGGACTGCTCCAACGCCACTAACTTGGCTCTCAGGTACACTTCTCTTCTCTCTCCTCCTCTCCCCAGCCCTCTGCTTTGCTCTCACCTCTTTCTGGCTCTCCTCACTGTAAACACTCTGCCTTGCCTGCAGCTTCTCTTGACTTACTCTAAGGTCTATATTAATCTATCACCACAACAGATGAGGAAACTGACCAACAAAATAATTTGCACAAGGTCTCAAATCTGGTAACTGGCAAAGACAAGACTCAGGTCTATGCACCCTGAAGACTGGATTTTTATTCATACAAAATTTGTTTCCCTTCTATGAAGACAATCTCTTGTTTAGGAAGGAAAGGTATGCAGGTGCTCTGTGTGACTCAGCTCCACGGGACACTGACAATGCTTTCCTCCCTCTAGCCCTCATCAGGCCCACCAGCCAACAACTAGATGGATTCAGTCTGCCCTACTACTACTGAAAGCCCCACAACTTCAAGGACATTTACTTCCCTTTCTGGGTACCAGAGTCAAGCTGTGGGTCCAGCTCACCAGTCTGCCCACCACTTACTGGCTCTCTGTTCCTCCCAAAGAATGGGTTAGAACACGCTGGCCTCTATGTGGGGAGACCTGACCAGTGTTGTCACTCTCCTGCAGTGAGCATGAGCCTTAGTTTACTCACCTGTGTAGTGACAGTCCTGCCTACCCTTGTCACTGGGGGCTCAAGTCTGGCATAGCAAACATTTAGGGGCAGTTTTAAAGACTACCGTCACTTACTTATATCTGCCCCCGACTTAAAACTTCGACGAGAATGACAGATCTCTACTGCTCTATGGACTCTTAGCTAAGGCCCTCTCTCTGTTGTTATCGGTGTTTTTAATGCCCAGGGTCTTGCACAGGCTAAGCATGCACCTCATCACTGAGGTACACTCCCAGCCACTACAGCCTTCTTGAAGGAGAGCCTCTCACTATCTCTGGGACCCTGAAGTGCTTTCAGACAGAGACACATAGTATCTGTTGAGTCAACTGAACAGAAGATGAAATGTCCCCTTTGCTGGAGGTGGTGGGGCACCCCTTTAATCCCAGCACTTCAGAGGCAGAGGCAGGCAGATCTCTGTGAGAGCAAGGCCACCCTGGTCTACAAAGTGAGTTTCAGGCCAGTCAGGGTCTACAGAGAGACCCTGACTCAGCCAGCCAACCACCCAACCACCCAACCAACCAAAACACCTCCCTTGATATAGCCAGAATCAATACCTAGATCTACCACAGGGTGTCACTGCTGAGGCACCGTTCCAGAAGACGTAGGAAACGTTCATTGTTCCAGGAAACTTAACATTCATTTACAAACCTCTGACCTTTTCCAGAAAGAACAAGTCCATTTTGCACAGGTACCCAGCTGGTCCTGACACTAGTGGTGGTGAGCTGTGGGAGGTAAGGACAGGGGCAGGCCTCAAACCAACAACTCCATTTAGTGCCGGATGGCAACTCTCATCCTCTGCTTCAGAGGAGTCATGGACCAGAACCAGACACCTGATTCTCTGAGTTTTCTCTCTAGAGGATACACGGTAGAGAGGCTCTCACTCACATCCACTCGGAAGTCTTCTAGACGTCGGAATTTGCCGAGGTATTCTTGCAGTTTGGGGTCAATGTCCAAATTTTTGGCTTTGGAATATTTCAAGAAGGCCCAGAACTTCTCCAGTCCATAGAGTTGGCCTGTGAGGAAGAACGAGGAGAGCAGCTGTGCTGGGAAGCGAGGGATAGGGATCTGGGAAATAAAGAGAGGTCCCGAGGTCTGTGGAGGCCTGGCCGACTCTTACCTGCCTCATAGTCCTTCACGGTTTCCTCCTGGAAGTCCTTGAAAATGTCCAGCCGGAACTTCTTTTCCAGGCCATAACTGTAGTATCGAAAAAGGCACTCCAAACCGTATCTATGGGAGAACAGAGGCTGGCGAGTTCCACACAGTGGCCACTACAACACGGGGAGTATGCCAGCCTAGCACAGAGCATTGCGACAGTCAAGGCAATGCGTTATCCTGCACTGGACACATGGCGGGGGCACTGCAGGCTCTGCCCACCACACCCTGCACTCACACCCACCGCCCCTTCCACCTTTGCCCAGTGTCCCCAGCTGTGCTCTGCTCTAGGAACAGCAGAGTAGCTAACAGACCACACCCCACAAAGCCCTTCCAGAGAAACCTGCCCGTCCCTCATCTGCTCTAGGAATGTGCTTCCAAGAAGATAACCAGACAGATCAAACTGTCCACAGCAGCACTATTAAACAAAATATAAATGTCTAAGAACAGTGGATAGGAAAAAAAATACAGGAACCCTTCCAATTGGCCTACTTCATTAAAAATCACTGCAGACGCACTGAACAGTGCTCAGCACACTTCTTACATTTATCAGGTAGAAACTTCCACAGGGCTGTGCAGAGTGACCCACTGTGTTTTATGCTTTTTGGCAGAAGCCAGTACCGTCCTGTGTGCTGAGGTCACCTCCTTCCCTGCCCAGCCCTGACAGGGAGACACTCACTGGGTGGCACACAAGTAACACCCAGCAGAGGGGTGAAAAGCTGAGAGACTTTGGAGGCACAAGCACAGCAACGGGACATCTACATGTGTACCCCGAGTCTGGACACTGGGCTGGGTATGATGGCTCATGTCTTTAACCCCAGCACTGGGGAGGCAGAGATAAGCAGATCTCTGTGAGTTCAAGGACAGCATGGACCATTAGGAAGTTCCAGGCCAGTCACGGTTCTACAGTGAGACCCTGTCTATTGAAAAAAAAAAAGAATCAAACTAGATATCTATGGAAGTGTGATTTTAAACTTTATTTTGGCATAATATATATGATTTTTAAAATAAATCTTATAGAGATAGATACCTTATAGATATTCACAGATAATGTGACATCCAGGGTGTGTTTCAAAATAAGAGAAAGTGGTGTTGGGAATACACGAAATCAGACTGGTTATAAACTGCTAATTACTGAAGTTGAGTATTACATGGAGATTAATTATAT
>NW_008346079.1:1222837-1237618 GCF_000622305.1 Nannospalax galili | reverse complement strand
ATGTAGACCAGGCTGGCCTTGAACTCAAAGAGATCTGCCTGCCTCTGCTGGCGAGTGATGGGATTAAAGGCGTGTGCCACCATGCCGGGCAATTAAAAAACATTTTATTTATTGTTTTTATTTTATGTGTATGTGTGCATGCGTTCAAGCCAGCCCGGGCTACCACAGCAAGACCCTGACTCAAAACAAGATGCGTTAAATAAATCAGAGTGCATCCACATACCATGAGACCATGGTACCCAGGCGATGAAAACGAGTTTACCTAAAGGTATGGAATGAGCCGCATATAAAGCATTTGTTAAAACCGGGGTGGGGGGCACTAGGTACAAAAGACCCTGCAAAAACGAAGGCCAGCTTTGGTGTAAACAGGAAGGGGCTGGTTCAGGAAAGGTCCACAAGATTCTAAGTGCTGGTGCCTGGGGGAGGGCAGGGATGAGAGGGACACTTTCTACTACAGAACCTTTTAAACTATGAGATCTCAATAGGTACATCCGCGAGGGATTTCCAACTCGAGTGTGGACTCACTGGCCCCACCTGCCCTCAGCACAGCCAGGGTCCCGGCCACACTTGCTCACCTGTAGCCTTCTTTGGCGTCCTCCAGAGCCAGCTGCTTGAACTCTTCATACATCTTTTTGTTGAAGTGATCTCGGAGGAAGAAGGACCAGAAGCGGAAGAGGGTGTTCATCTCCTGAGACTGGCCGATGCCCAAGCGCTTCCGCTCTGTGGGAAGACAGGACAGGGGTCGGGTTAGGCTGGTTCTCTTGGCAGGGCTGACCGTACCCTAACTATTTGGTAGGCCTTGCTGGGTGGTACTGCCCCTGCCCTGGCCGCTCCTCTAGTTCAGTTTCTCAACTGCTGTCACTCAGAGGAGGGAGCAGAACAAGGCCCTGAAAGCACAAATTTAAACTACCCACTGTCAACACGTTGACATGTTAATGTAAAACAAGCATGCATGCAGCATGCAGGGCAGCCAACAGGACACTGTGATCTTAGCACTTGGGAGCTGCAAGCAGTGGTTCAAAGCCAGATCTGGCTACATAAGAAGTTCAAGGCCTGGACCTCATGTGACTGTCAGAGAAGGGCTTTGCATTGGATCCTCAGCACCATGTAAAAACCAGGTCCACACTATGCCTATCAGTACCCTCAGAGAGTTTGTGTAGACAAACAGATCTGTGTGTGTGTGTGTGTGTGTGTGTGTGTGTGTGTGTGTGTGTGTGTGTGTGATGTAGACAGACAAACAGATCCCTGGAGCTCTCCAGTCATCCAGGGTGATCAGTGACCTTGAGGTTCAGTGAGACACTGTCTCAACAAGTAGAGTAGATGGGAAGAGGGAAACCCTGTCCAAAAAAAAAGTAGAGTAACTAAACATACTCATCAACCTTTGGTCTTTACACCCCCCGAAACATGTGCACACACACGAACATGTACATCCATGTATGTGCACCAATAACAAAAGTAAAAAGTTAGTAGTAAGAGCCAGGCAAGGTGGTGCATGCCTGGAGGCAGGAAGGTCACCACAAGTGTGTTTAAGGACAGGCTGCTAGGCTACATTGGACCCAGGCGTGGTGGCACAGCACACACCTTTAGTCCCAATACTCGGGAGGCAGAGGCAGGCAGAGCTCTGTGAGTTCAAGGCCAGCCTGGTCTACACAGTAAGTTCCAGGACAGCTGGGGTTACAGGGAGACCCTGTCTCAAAAAGACCAAAAAATAAATAAACACACACAAAAACATGGAAAAAAGACAAGCTATCTAAACAAGAGATTTGCACCTAAAATATAAACTGTCACTCAGTGATGAAGCAGCAACCAGCTAAGAAGAGGATCTGAGCAGTCCACTCTTCACCAAAGGCAGGATATGAACATTCAGGAACAAGGCAAGCCAGGCCCTGAAGGAGACACCACCTGGGGCCTTCTGGAACCATGCTGCAAATCTGAAGGAGGCAGAGAAGCCCAAGCCCTAATCTCAGAGGTCAGAGACCGACATGGTGTCCACCATGGAAAACTCCAGGTTCCTCAAAAGGTACCGAAATGCAACCACCAAAGCCTACAGTGCTGAACACGGCCCGTGAACTGCATGCTAGTGAATGTCTCAACCAAGCCACCGCAGACTCACCCACTCCCATGGCAAGGAAACCTGGAGGTGTAAGAACCAAGAACCCAGCAACCGAGTCACATCTTTACAGTTAAGCTACAAAGGAGGTATTTCACTGGCTGGCACGTCCTCATGGCACCTATCAGAATCTACAACTTTAAGGCATCTCCTGTGACCAAAACAAATCCAAGAACATCCACAAGGCTCTCTCCTTCCACAGTGCTCTAGAGCAGGCAACCCTGCTTACTGCAAAGGGCCAGAGTCAACACGTGGGCTCTGTAGGCTACAGAGTCGCCACGACTTTTCCCTTCCTACAACAACCTCTTCATCAGACGAGCTGTCTGGTCTTTGGAGCCACCCAATGGTCTGGTACACACCTTCACCTGGCAAGCCCTGCTCTGGAGACAGTCTGATCCTGCAAATCTTGAGTGGGATCCGGGGCCACCCTGGCAACACCTGTCCTTTCCTATGCCAATGAAAGAAGATCGAGGGACGGAGATTCTGGGTGCTCCATTCCCTTAGCTCGCTGTACTTTAAAACTGAGTGTTCTTTTATTTTAGAGTTCTACTATGGCACCCAGGCTGGTCTGGAACTGAAGATCCTGACCTCAGCACCCCGGGTGCTGCCAGCACAGGCGTGAACCACGCCCACCATGCCAGTTCTTACTCTAAGGTCAGGAAAAAGCCACCTGCCTCCTGCCCCACGTCCACCATGGGGGGGAGGTGATTAAGCAATGCCCAGGGATTCAGCCCCTCCCTCACTCACCATTAAGGCACCGCCTCCGATACTTGTGGTAGACGTGCTGCGTGAAGCCATTTTCCTTGAGCAGCTCATGAGAAGGATGCTGGAACTTGGGCAGCGACTGGGGGGTACAGCCATAGCTGCCGACCGCAGGCATCCCTTCTGAGGGGCTGGAGCTACAGAAGCCAAAGAATGATGGTTCCACCAGGCACTGGGTTCTGATTACAGCCCCATGCCAGGGTTAGGAGGGGTCCCTCTGACCTCTAGGAACCAACATGCAGTCTTGTGCTGCGATGGCCCTAACCCAGAGCCACAGGGACAGCAGCCTTGGAAGGGCTGAGAGGCTGCTGAGTCGCACAGGGATGGTACTGCCAGCCAAGCACTGCTTGGTGGAGGGAGCTGCCAATGCCAAAAACGAATTCGTGACATCATGCTGTCCGTCTGTATTTCTCTCAAAACCTTCTAGTCCTTGCTCTCTCTGTGGGAGCAGCACACAGGTGGGTGAGGGAGTGCCGGTCCTACACGGAGCAGCTGCACGCAGGGGGAAAGGGATCTGCTTTTCTTTTTCCTCTGGTGCTGGAGATGGAACCCAATCTTGGGCACAGCAGGCATGCAGCTCCCACTGAGTACATCACCTCAGCCCTCCATGTCTAACATCATGGCCATTTTTTCCCAAGCACGCAGTAGACAGTAATGTTTAGAAATCAAGTCAGAGCTGCTCTTTCCCAGCAATCCCAAATCGGCCCCACACAGCCATGACAGCTTTTTAAAAAATATTCTATTATTTTATGTATGACTGCTTTGTCTACATACATATAAGTATACCACATGTGCCTGTGTCTGTGGAGACCAGAAGAGGGTGTTGGATCCCCTGGAACCCAAGTTATGGAACGGCTGTTAGCTGTTATGTGGGTACTGGGAACCAAACCCAAGTCGTCTGGGAGAGAAGCCAGTGCTCTTAACCACTGAGCCGTCTCTCCAGCCTGGGCGTCTTTTCTTTAGAAATAAGCTTTCTCGTTCCCAGGCCCTGGGCTAAGCTTCCCAGACTGCTGCATTTAGATATCCAGGTCTTTAGTTTCAAGTCTTCCCAGTCTGGTGGGTGCCATGCGCTCTCACTTGCCCCGCTAGCAGCCTGACTATCCTGGTCACATACCTGATGGATGCAGTCCTGGGCCTGTGCTCCCGGGAATCCATCACCCAGCCCACGTGACTCTCCAAGGGGGGGTTTGAGCTGTGCCTTGTCTTCCTTTTTCGAGGCATCTGTAAGGATGAGTCAGTCCAGCACTTGCCACCTGCACTCCTACAACTACGACCGCATCAAGACATCCTTCACATCCAAGTGGTACATTCAGCTTTACAAAAGTATTTTCCTGTCTGGGGGGAACTAGTGATTGAACCCAGGGCACTGGGCACTAGGCAAGGGCTCCACCACTGAGCTACCCACAAGCCCTACAAAGCATTTCCCAATCTCTCCTCTCCCTGGAGGTTCACAGCTGTGAGATTATCACAGACGAGGAGGTGGAGGCTCAGGAGTAAGGATCTCCTCAACCTCTGCAGGTCTAAGGATCTCCTCAACCTCTGCAGGTCTAAGGATCTCCTCAACCTCTGCAGGTCTAAGGATCTTCTCCTTAACCTCTGCAGATCTAAGGATCTTCTCCTTAACCTCTGCAGATCTAAGGATCTTCCTCAACCTCTGCAGGTCACGCCACACTTGGTCCATTCTATAGACCCGATGGCTCAATCCCTAGTGCGGACAGTCTGTGGTGACCTGGCACTTTCTGATCTCAAGGGACGGCACAGACGGGAACCACGCCAGCAGGAGAGCCTCACCTTGGCGTCCAGCGTTCGGCCTTCTTTCACCACTGGGTAAAACCGTGGTGTCTGACTGGAGTCTTTGAGCTGGGGAGTCCGGGGCGTGCGGGGAGTTCTGGCATTGCGGTAGTTTGGCGACTCTGGGACAGTGGTTGGTAGAGAGCGGGCAATGGTGGAGGGCTCGGGAGCACCGAACAACTTGTTGGCCAAGGCGTCCGTAGGAACTGCAGCAGCACACCGGGGTCAGTACACAGGAAGTCCCTGACGAGGGGCCACACCTCTCAACCCACGGTGGGCCTCAGGCATCACACCCCTCACCTTGTTGGAACCGGGGTGGCCCAGGAGGAACCTCCTGGTTGGGATCCACAGGGGGCTCAGGGGTCAGCGTGTCAAACTGCTCACGACTGATCATGTTGACCTTCTTGAAGTTCTCGACTTCTTGCTGCAGTGAGGCAGGTGAGGAAACCAATCAACAAGCTGCTCTGGCTGGCTCAGGAGCAAGCTGGCAAGGATAGCTCCCTGTCCGCAGACACAGATTCTGGTCTCCATCACCTAGGCACCTACCTTGGTACAAGGGCACTGATCCCAAAGAGATCAGGGCCAACTGCTCCCGACCCCGCATGATACTAGACAAGTCAGGCAGCAGCTGCCGAGACTTTGCTGCAGATCGCCCACTTCCCTCAAGTCCCTGCCCAGCACATCTGGACAGTGCCGGCCACTCTCACCTCCCAACACTCCGAGGCTCATTACAGGACCACCCAGCACCAAACACACTCAGTCCAAACACCAACAGCAGACGGTTCCATTCTCCATCAGGAAAGCCCCTTAAAAAGCCTTTTAACTAGCCGGGCGTGGTGGCACACGCCTTTAATCCCAGCACTCGGGAGGCAGAGGCAGGCGGATCTCTGTGAGTTCAAGGCCAGCCTGGTCTACATAGCGAGTTCCAGGACAGCTGGGGCTACAGGGAGACCCTGTCTCAAAAAGACCAAAAAAAAGCCTTTTAACTATACACATTCCTGATTATCTAAGATTAGAGACGACATTCTGACTGATCCTCAAGTGTCTGGCCAGCTGTTAAGAGACCAGATAGGACAGTCCCCAGCCCACATGCAGTTTACAGGACCCACATGGCTTCTCTTGCTCATAACACCCTGGTGACGACCATCACTTGCCCCTCACATGCAGACAAAAGGCTATGGACAGAGGTACCCACCCACATGGTCAACCAGCCTTCCTCTTCCCCATATGTCACAGGCCCCCAGGCCCTCAATCACACAATATTCACGCCTCACCTTGATCTGAGAATACTCAGGTTCAAACTTCTCAGTCCACAGGTCTTGTTCATAGTAGAAGAGACCATCATTAATGACCTTGGCCAGTTCAGCACTCATCTTGGCACGAGAGGTGTGGTTGCCTGTGCGATCCCCCCCAGGGTGCCGGCGCATGTAAGGTGGCGTTTGGGTGACGATGAGGATCTTGTTGACATCTCGGTCATCAATCTCATAGTCAGAGTCCTCGTCGGACCAGGCAGTGAATGTATTCTTCCGCCCATCCATCTGCTCCATCTCCTCGTCAAACAGGAAGTCGAGCTCTTCCTGCTCCTCCTGCTCCTTGGACACGGGCTGCTGGGAGGGAAGCTGCTGAGGTGGAGCCGCTGGGTGTGAGAACCTGGGTTCCTCCGACTTCTGAAACAGGGACAGACCCCGAAGGGGAATGACCAGGGGGTCCTTGGACCAGGCTTCCTAGTCATCCCACAAGACGCACTCTAGCCCCTGAGCCTGGGGCCATCACAGCTGTAGCCCTGGTAACACCAGCAAATCACAGGTGTCCTCCCTGGACTCAGACTCATGAAGAGACTCCCAAAGAAGCCCAGTTCCTCCAATCCCAGCTAACACACAATCACTCATGAACCTTCATGCCTACACAGTACCTACTGGGAGTAGGCACACAGCACGGCTCAGCTGACCTGTCATCCATCTCTCTACTGAACACCTCACACAAGAAAGCAGCTCCGAGGCCTTTTCTCCTACGTTCGGTACTAGACGGGGTCCCACTTACAGCAGATGTTGTAACAATTTCTTGAGTGTGCATCTACCCAACAGTACCAGGCTCTGTAAGAAAAGCCTGGACTTAGTAAGACTGGGTTCCTGGACTTAGGAATGTCACAGCTCAGCGGGAGAACGTCAACCAGGGGACATCTGCAGTGTGGTGCGGCAAAGGTTCTGAAGAGGTCTGTGATACACACAGGAGGGAACTCAGCCAACCTGGGCTGGGGTGGTGAGAGAAGGCTTCTTGGAAGAATAGGCCACCAGAGGAGGTAGGCAGAGACACAGCAGGCTAGACAGCACAGACGGCATGTCCCAAAGGCAGGGACGAGAAGGCACCTTCTGCCAAGAACTCCGTGGTGAAGGACTAAACGTTCATGACACTGGAAGCCGTCTCCTGCTCCGTATATACCCAAAAGGCAATTCCCAGCTATGCCAAGGGCTTCCCACAGAACTCCAGACCATTTCTTTTCAGGTTGAACACAAGCCATGCAGGAGGGGTGGGGCTACGCCTGGTTCCCATCTTTCCAGAGCCTGTGCAGTCTGCAAGCCTGGCCTTGGAAGGCATGTTGTTCACTAGCAACTTATATCCTGGCTGAGGTCAAGACCAGTGCGAGACGTTCTGGGAAGGAGGAGACTGAGAAGGGGAAGGGACAGACAAGCCAGTCGTGCAAAACACATAAGCAAGCACGGACGTTTACAGAAGACAAGCCCAAGGTCATCTGAGGCCACTTCACATGACCCAAACCAAAGGCCTCCAAAGAGGGATGAGGTTGGAAGGTGGCGCTGAATTCGAGGCTTAGAAAGGAGATGGGAGGGGCTGGACAGATGGCGCAGGGGTCAGAGCACTGACTGCTCTTCCACAGGACCTGGGTTGGTTCCCAGCACTCATATAGTGTCTAACAACCGTCCAGGGGATCTGACGCCCTCTTCTGACCCCTGTGGGCATTGCACGACATGAGTGTACTTACATACATGCAGGCAATATGTTTATACACATAAAATAACAAAAATAGTAAAATTATTACTTTTTTTTTTTTTTAAAAAAAGGGCACAGTATTTCAGCCAGGCATGGTGGCACACGCCTTTAATCCCAGCACTTGGGAGGCAGAGGCAGGCGGATCTCTGTGAGTTCGAGGCCAGCCTGGTCTACATAATGAGTTCCAGGCCAGCTGGGGCTACAGGGAGACCCTGTCTCAAAAAGAATTAAAAAAAGAGACAGTATTTTGAGTTTGAGGTCAAAGCACGCAGCACACACTAAGCAAGGCCCCTGCATCTACATACCCACTGGTTTGCTATTTATAGAGCCTTTCCAAATCTCAAGACAGGGAAACCAAGATCTTGATATAATCAACTGACTTCCCAAAGCCACCAGTCACCAATGGAGGAAACTTACACCCTCTCCCTGGCCTCTCTGCCTCCTCTGAGCCTTCCTGGGGGCCTTACACACGGAAGGCCAGGGATAGATACAGACCAGGGATAGATAGAGACCAGGGGTAGAGACCAGGGGTAGATAGAGACCAGGGATAGATAGAGACCAGGGATAGATAGAGACCAGGGATAGATACAGACCAGGGGTAGATAGAGACCAGGGATAGATACAGACCAGGGTTAGATACAGACCAGGGATAGATAGAGACCAGGGATAGATAGAGACCAGGGATAGATACAGACCAGGGTTAGATACAGACCAGGGGTAGATAGAGACCAGGGATAGATAGAGACCAGGGATAGATACAGACCAGGGGCAGATAGAGACCAGGGATAGATAGATACAGACCAGGGATAGATACAGACCAGGGGCAGATAGAGACCAGGGATAGATACATACAGACCAGGGATAGATAGATACAGACCAGGGGAGATACAGACCAGGGATAGACAGATACAGACCAGGGGCAGATACAGGGAAAAGGTTCTGAAAACGGAGTCCCAGGGTCAGGTAAGGCAGAGCGGCAGTGAAGAATTAAGAAACTAGGCAGCTGCTGCATGGCCTTACCCCGGGGAAGAGCCACTCATGACTTCACAGTCCGGTATCCTGGGGGAGGGACCCCAGAACGAGAACCAGGCTGTTATCCACACTCTGCATTAAGACCCAGAACCTGGGCCTTGCTCACCTTGGGCCGTGCGGGTGAGGGCCGAGGCCTTTTCTTCACTTCAATCCAGCTCTCGGAATCCAGGTCTGGAAGGCTGGCAGACAAGCCCTTGGGCAGTGTCTTCAGGTTGCTGACCTCCTCTGTTTTGGTTGGCACTGGGGTGACCGCACGGGGAGAGCCAGGTGCTGACTCTGAAGGGAGGGGAGGAGAGGTGGGGTGCTCACTGGCCTAGTCCTTTGTAGAACAGTCCTGAGGAGGCTGCTCACAGGAGGACAGGAAGACATCTAGCTGCCACCGGGGCACCTACCTGTCTCCTTCTGGTAGTGCTGCCGGGGAACAAACTCTGGGCAGTTGAGAAGCTGGGAGAAGTCGGTCTGTGAATAATCCACTATTGGGGGGCCGGGAAGGGGCCACTTCTCAGGCTCTTCCCTCCGACGGACTTTTTCCTCAACGATCTCCACCACCTTGCTGTCCTTTAGGGCCTGCAGGGAAGGAGGAGGCACAAGGAGAAGAGTCATGACTAGGGCAGCTAGAGATCTGGAGAAACGGGGACAGCTGGGTCCCTAAGAGCCAGGTGCTGGGTCCAGGCCAGCAGCAGAGGCAGAACATGAGAACTAAAACCGCGGCAAGGCCAGGTGTGGCGCACACTTTCAACTCCAGCACCCAGGAGGCAGAGGCCGGTGATCTCTGTGAAACTGAGGCCAGCCTGGTCTACATATTGGGAGTAAGGCCAGGGAAAGAGGCATATTCAAATTCTGCTGTTAAGAACACAAAAGGTTGACTCCTGGAGAGCAAATTAGGCGGCATCTTGCAAAACAGCACTGCATTCACCCTGGGGGGTCAACATCATCCCTCCAGACACCTGAAGGGCAGAAAAACCAAAGCTATGAAGCTGAGTGCGCAGCACAAAAGAACGGAAACCATCACAGTATCTAAAGGCTGATAACAGCAGAGGGTCCACAGAACAGGGTGGCGGAGCAACTCAAGACAGAAATGGGAGCACCTCTATCTACTCCCCAACATTAGCACCCAGGTATCCAAGTGAAAGCAAAGTATGAGTGGGGCAGAAAGGTCTGCCTGGTGCTCACCAGAGGGGCAAATACATTTGAGGCACTGGGGGGCGTCGTCTCTGAGACAGGGTCTCCCCGTGGCCCAGACTTGTCTGGAACTCGCTATGAAGAGCAGGCTGGCCTCAATCTCACAAAGACTCACCTGCCTCTGCCTCCCAAGTGCTGGGATTAAAGGCGTGCGCCATCACAACCAGTCTAATAGAATATTTTTTAAAAACTATTTTAGGGGCTGGAGAGAAGGCTCAGCAGTTGATGAGAACTGTTCTTGCAGAGGACACAAGTTTGAATCCCAGCACCCACATAGCAGTTAACAACTATTTGTAGCTCCAGTTCCAGGGTATCTGACACCCTCTTCTGACCTCAGGCATTGCACAACACAGATGCACTTTTATACACACATACATATAAAAATAATAAAAAAAAAATAGTTCAGCCGGGCGTAGTAACACACGCCTTTAATCCCAACGCTCGTAAGGCAGAGGTGTATAAGTTCCAGGACAGCTGGAGAGCTGGGGCTACAGGGAGACCCTGTCTCAAAAAGACCCCCCCAAAAAACCACACAACCCTGTTTTACTGGGCTTTTTTTTGTTGTTTTTGTTTTTTTGTGGGTAATATTCAGTAAGAAAGTGAAACAGGGTTTCATGTAGCCCAGGTTGACCTTGAACTTGATCCTCTTGCCTCAGGATCCTGAGTGCTGGGATCACTGGCATACACAACCACTCCCACACCCCCACACCCCATTGCCAAATGTAAGAATCCATAAAAGGCAACTAGAAAGATGGCTCAACGGTTAAGAGTGCATACTGCTCTTGCAGAGACAGGGCTGGGGTTCAATTCTCAGAACCATACCAGCACCTATAACAAACAGCCTGTAATTCCAGCTCTAGGAATGCAATGCCCTCTTCTGGCCTCCACAGGTACTGCATTCACACTCACTCACTCTCACACACACACACACACACACACACACACACACACGCACGCACACACACGCTCACAGATTTTATTATTTATTCTTTTTGGTTGTTTTGTTTGAGAAAGGGTCTCTCCCTATAGCCCTAGAATTCTCACTATGTAGCTCAGGATGGTCTTGAACTCAGAAGCCTGCCTCTCCCAAGTGCTGGGATTAAAAGCATATGCACCACACCAGGCTCTTCATGTACTTACAAAAAAAACAAAAAAATCTTAAAAAAAAAATGTTTACACATGAGTGTTCTGCCTGTATGCATTTAAGTACACCTATACATGCAATGCCTGCAACACCCACAGAAGCCAGAAGGGGGCATCGGATCCCCTGGAAATGGAGTTACAGACAGCTGTTAGCCACCATGTGGGTGCTGGGAACTGAACCTGGGTCCTGTGCAAGAGTAGCCAGTGCTCTTAACTGCTGAACCAGCTCTCCAGCCACCAAATAAAATAAATCTTTAAAGAAAATTAAGAAAAATAGGTTATTGCCTACGTGAGGTGAATGCATCAAAAAAAGAAATGAACGCATTTTAAGTGAAGATGTCCAGCTTGGGCTCCAAGTTCCAGGCCAGCCAGTGGTACATAATGAGACCCTGTCTCAAGACTTATATACCATGGAGAAACTTCGAAGCCATGTGTTTTACATAAATTTTTAAAAAAGAGAGAAAAAAGAAAAGAAGATTACAGGGAGGGATATAATCCCCAAAACTTGAGGGAAAAGTCAAACAAATATATATCAAGCTAAAGACACAGCCACACACAAAAAAAATTAGGATTTGTAATCACAGCCACATGACCATATGAATTAGGGAAGAAAAACAAAAGTGACTTTGCTGTGGTGGTAGGTAGTTACGTGAATAGCGTGCATCTCTGTGGATTAAAGCAAAGGGTGCAATTGAGAATTTTAGGCATGAAATGAAGGAGAAGCACAGATACGATATCCTTGGCACCAGGTAAGGACCCGGCATTTCTGCTAATATTTGATCAATAATAATCTCATCTGTCTTACCTAGAAACAAGGACCAACCAAGTTGTGATAAGCACCCTGTCTCAGACTGTGGCAGCTCAGTTCAGTTCCACTACAAAGGGCCGGAGATGGTTCAGTGGTT
This sequence comes from Nannospalax galili, assembly GCF_000622305.1. Classification (NCBI taxonomy): domain Eukaryota; kingdom Metazoa; phylum Chordata; class Mammalia; order Rodentia; family Spalacidae; genus Nannospalax; species Nannospalax galili. The sequence continues at coordinate 1,225,687 of NW_008346079.1, read as the reverse complement.
AAGACCACTTGTGGCTCTTTCAGAATTCAGTTCCCAGCATTCACATGGTGGCTCACAGTCACCTGCAACCTCAGTTCTAAGGCAGCCAACATCCTTTTTGCATGCACGTGGTGCACATACATACACGTAGGCAAACACTCATATACACGAAATAAAAACAAGTAAAATCTTAAAACCAGCACCCAGTCTGAACAGGAGATGTGCAGAGTGGACTAGGGCTACCCCAAGCAGACACAGGATCAGTGATCTCCAACAGTGAACTTGGAAAACGCACAAGTGAATCCACAAGCCTGTAGCACACAGATGCCAATAGTAATAATAATAAAAAAGCCCTGAAGTCCGCCCTGACGTCCCACCAGTCACCTCAGAAGGGTGTGAAGGACCAACATAAAAGTCCTGTAAACTGGGGCAGAGAGATGGCTCAGCAATTAAGAGCACTGGATGCTCTTGCAGGAGACCTGGATTCGAACCCTAGCACCCACATGGCAGCTAACAACTGTCGGTAACTCCAGTTCCAGGGGATCCGACAGCCTCTTCTGTCCTCCGCGGGCACTGCACGACATGGGTGCACTTACCTACATGTGGGCAATACATGCATACACATAAAATTAAAAAAAAAAAAAAAAAAAAAAGTTCTGTAAACTGAGGTCAAGCCCACTGCCTCTCCTGTTCCATCCCTTAGTAAAGGGGACGATCAACAAGCCAAGTCCTTGTAAGCTAGTAAGTGCATGCTGACCGGTAGGACCAGAGGGTCGCTGCTTTGCAACCTAATGACATTTAAAAAAAATTTTATTTATGTTTATGTGTATGAGTGTACTGCTTACATGTTAGTGACAAATGTCATCATGCAATGCCTGAGGAGGCCAGAAGAGGGTGTCAAATCCCCTGGAACTGGAGTTGCAGATGGTTGTTAGCCACCATGTGTGCGCTGGGAATCGAACCCAGGTCCTCTGCAGCAGTAGGCAGCGCTTAACATCTGCACCGCACAACCTAACGAGGTTACATGCAGTGACTGTCCCAGCAGTCTGTCTCACAGGAGACACAGAGGTGGAATTTTACATGCTTTGCAAAGCTTTCTGGAAAAGGAGGGAAAACCCTATAAACATGTCTGGACACTAATTTACCAACTCAGCATGACAGATGAACGTGCACGAGGACATCTCCTTCCTACAGGATACACAACCCTCCAGCTTTCAAGGCCCACTTTATCCAAGAAACAAATTTTAAGGAAAGAGAAGGGGAGAAAGGTTCAAGGCCCACTTTATCCAAGAAACAAATTTTAAGGAAAGAGAAGGGGAGAAAGGTGCAAGATAACGTTGGGGCTCATATGAGTTCTGGTCTTCACCAACTATTATAAATAACTTTTGGATGGGGGACAATTGGGTAGAAACTGCAACTGGCAGGACATTCGGGATGAGTGATAATGATATTGTGGTTGTGCTTTTCAGTGACTCTTTACAGTGAATTATCTGTATGAAATACTAGGTTACACTTTAAAGCAGGAGGGCAAGAGAAGGAGGGACAGGCAGGGACTCACTGAATCTACTCCTCTAAGAGCCTCAGGTTCCGTAAGAAGAGAGGCGAAGAGCTAGCTAACCTCAGGCCTCCAGCAGAAGCAGTCAGAGGGACTCTGCTAGGGCTTAGCCCCAACTCCAGATTCACAGGAAGGACCTTCCTTTCTTCTGAACCCTCACCTGTGACACTAAGACATACCTCAAAGATGAGTGAGATATCAGTGGTCAGGGCCTGCACGCGGTGAAAGGAAGCAATAAGTGTGATGGGAAGGAAGCCGTCCACGTCCATTTTCCGTCTGAGGAAGAAGTCTCGCTCCAAGTTGTCCACACTGAAGTAGTATTCACTGTGCGGAAAGACACATCACTGAGGGGCTGCGGACTTTCCCGGCGCCTATCTGCTCATAGAGTAAGTGTGTGTGTGTGTCTGTCTGTCTGTCTGTCTGTCTCTGTCTCTCTCATACACACACACACACACACACACACACACACACACAAACACAGTTAAAGGGCCTAAAAGAAACCATGATCTGCTACTTGAGTTAGCTCATCCCTCTGCCCTTCAGCTCAGGGATTTGCCTGGTAAACTAATCCTCCTAAAAACCCAGTTCCAAGATGGTTCTGCTCCTAGAACACTTGGAGTACATGCCACTAAACTATGTGCTTCCCTGTATGGCCCTCCCCTGGTCCAGGAGCAAGACGTCAGCGTGGGTAAGAGCAAAGCGTTACAGCCAGAGCGCAGGGCAGACTGCCGCTCCATCACAGTACGGGCCTGAGAGACCCTGCTCGTGGACATCAGCTGGCATAAACTGCAGGGTTGAATAGCACTTAGCCAGGGCTCAGCTCAGGCAGCGCGGCTGTCAGTGATAGTTTCTAATTTCCCTAAGTTCAGTATCTAGAAAAGGAGAAAAGTTGCCCGGCATGCCTTTAGTCCCAGCACTCGGGAGGCAGAGGCAGGAGGATCTCTCTGAGATCGAGGCCAGCCTGGCCTGCAGGGAGACTGTATCTAAAAACCAAAGGAGGAAAGCCATCTCTGACAGATCAGGAGGGGCTCAGCCGCCAGGCCCTCGACCCTGCTCTGCGCATCTCTGGCCCCCGAGAAGAACCTGTGCACTCACATCTGGCGCTTGATGTAGTCCTTGAGCAGCTCCTGGTCCACATTGTAAAGCTCGGTGCTGCTGACATTGTCAAAGTAGTAGGTGATGTTGTTCATATACTTGGGAGTACGAGGCCCCTCGGTACCGTCAAACTTCCGGTAGCCGAACTGGTAGTCAAAATGGGCTAGAGGGGGAACAGGCATCATGAGAGTGAGATGACACCTGCCCACCCCCCATCCCCA
>NW_008346079.1:1203894-1222797 GCF_000622305.1 Nannospalax galili | reverse complement strand
CCCCCTCCCCCTCCCGCCACGCTCCCTGGACATCCTGGAGCCCAAAGGGGCCTCACGTACTTCGAGTGCCACCCCGGCCGCGTCCCCGGCCGCGACCACGCCCCCGTCCACGGCCACGGAAGGAAGCCCGAGCCCCACCAGCCCCATCACTCTTCACACTCGCTGTCTCGTCCTGGTCGTGCCAGGCAGGCTCCGGTTTGGTCTCTGGTTGCCAGGCCGGGGTGGGGGGGGCCACAGACACAGGCATGTAGGTGGTGGGCTCAGGCCCTATGGGGGGGGGCACAGGGTCAGGTCCGAGGGCATCCCCCTCGTCCAAACCCTCTGCAGTGGGCAGGGGGGCATACCTTTGATCTCCCCTCGGCTGGCAGGTGTGTGTCTTGGCTCCTGTGGGCGCGCGGGACGCGAGGCCAACTTCTCTCTGGGTACTTCGGGCTTCATGTCTATTTGCAACGGAACCCACTTGTGTTTGTTCCCTGAGGGACAGCACGGGCACGTGAGAGGCATGGCAGGTCCCCTCCTCACATGGCTCTTCACTTTCTCCAAGGGTGAGGCCTAGTCCCCACCTGGACCGATAATCCTTGGGGACAAATCCCTTTCCCACACGGGGTCTCTTTCTCATCTCTAAAATAAGGCAGCCAGCGGTCCTCAGCATTATTGAGATTTCCAACTAACTCCCAATAACCAACTATAGGTCCTGATTCACCTTCTGGATTCAGACACATAGCTGCTCAGAACACACAACAGCGTCCCAGGCCGACATCACGCACATGCTGCCTGGGAGAGCCTGTTATCTAGCTGGAGTGAGTAGGACATCTTGGCTGGTGAGGGACCACTGCATTGCAGTGAGACAGAGTTAGGAGTGGCCACAACAGGCCTGACTGCCCACACCATGTGGTTCTGTGGGAGACAGTAACTTCCACCTTAAGATGTTTACATTGGATCTGCCCTGAGGGAGTCAAGCCTGTACCCTAACCATTTCAGCGGGTTTTTGGAAACTGAGTACTGCAAACTCTTGTTAAAGAGAAAAGAGCCCATGGACCGAGGCTGCAGAGAGCATGGCTCCCCGAGGAACTCAGGCACTCTGGGCTTCATGAGGACCCTCCGCAGCCCCCAGAGCTCTGCAGCACCGCCCGGACACTCACCCTTCTTCTTCTGCGCGCCTCGCTGGCAGTCCTCGTCCCCGTTCTTCTCCTCCCCTGACTCGTCCGACTTGGCTTTCGGGCTGTCCTTACTGTCGCTTCCCTCCCCTTTCTCCTGCTCCTTCATGTCCTTCTTGGACGGCAGCTTACGAGCAGGCTGAGGCTTATAGGACTGCGGCTGCAGTGAGAGAGGCAAGGGAGGGGTCATGCTGGAGCCTCTGGGTCAGAGACGCATCCCGAGGCCTGGTGGTGTGTAAAAAAAATTCTCTCCCCAGCCTACCCAAATCTGTGATGGGCACTTCCAGGACAGAGGTGCCCAGCCCACAGGGGTCTGCTCATATGCAGGGTGGAAGACATGTCCACCCTGGCTTCTCTCTACTGTCTCTAAAATATCCCCTTGGAGCAAAGCACCGCAAGGAGCAGAGGTGACCGTACGTCCTCCGTTGGGGTCCAGCAGGACTGAACGAGCTTCGCCAACAGGGGTCCGTGCCTGGCCTGCTAACCCCTCTCAGCATCACAGGGAGTCCCGTGCAGAGATGGAGAATGTAAGGTCTGACACGCCACGGCACAGCTGTTTGCTAGCCCGTACCTGGCCATCAAGAGCCAGGACTGACTTCTGGAAACTGGGATTCTTGGGGAAGAGGTGAGTGCACTGTGGGTGAGGAGATGAGCTGGCGGTCCCTGGCCCCAGGTAAAGTCCACACTACAGTAATCCCTAGTTAGCTCCGTGCTGCCCACATCACGGAACTAGTTTCCACTTTCTGAGACGGGGATGTGTCTAATGCTACCCAGGTCGGCCTTGAGCTCCTGGACTCCGCAGGCATCTCCCTAAGTGGTGGAACTACAGGCCTGCAGTACAGTGCCCTGCCGACAACTCCTTTTTTAAAAACCAAAGAAAGGTGAGGCCAGAGGCTTTCTGAACCTTCCTGCCCTATCCCCACACTCACCTGCACACTCTTGTGGGCTATCTCTCCCGGTGTGGGCCAATTGATTGCATCTCCAAAGTCACCAACCTGCAAGACAAGGTCTATGAATATGAAGGCCCCACCCAGGGTCACCCTGCCACTGCCATTCAGGCCCTCACCCAAGTGCTGGCCTCCCTAGGGGGGTCAGGGCCACACCAGTCCATGCACTCAGACACTGTGCCCTGGGCCCAGAAAGGGCTTCCACGCGCTTCCGAGTCCAGAAGCCCCCACTACAAGAGGAAAGGGCACCACCTCCCCGGCCACAGGCCGACCCACTTCCTTCTCACCTTGCTGCCCTTGCGTTGTTTAGGGGCAGCTGCCCTCACCACCTTGGCTGGAGCAGAAGGTTCTGTGGGGACAAGGAAGACAGCGGTGTAGAGCCTGTGTCACCACCATCCCCACCATGCACATTCTCAGTGCAGTAGGAGGAGGCAGGCACTGGCAGCCCAGATCCCAGTTCTGAGGTCAGAAGGCCTTAAGAGTCCAAATGTACGCTGGCTTCTGAGACAGGAACCGAGACTGGGGAGGGAAGCCCATGCCCAAATCAGCACTGTAATACAACCCAGGGCTCCCAAACCAAGGCAGGGTCATGAGGAAAGGCAGGATCTTCTACGAGTCTCTGCATGAGCAGTTACACGCAAGCTGAAGATGCCTACGGGGGCAATGAAGACCAGGGCCACGCCAGGACCAGCTCTGTCCTCGCTGGCCTGTGGGTGAGGCAAGAACCAGCCTCTTTCTCCCAAAGAAAGTGCTCCCGCTTGATGCAAGTGCTCCACCTTCTACACTTTACCCCAAAGAAAACTAGTGATGTCAAGTCATGCACAAGACACTGTCCAGGTGCTAGTCACAACCTGAGGACACTGAAAACAAACTTCATCTCCAATCGTAAGGAACTGACTACATGTAGCTCATCCACATTCATTTAAAAGAGAGGTTTCCTGACCACACAAGAGGGTACCAAACAAGGGCACTTAAAACTACCTGCTGTCTGTGGCTGTCCACAGGTGCAGACTCCCAATGCAGAGGCTGGGTTACCAGGCACAGCAGCGAGCTCACTCTTCTACGAAGACAGACATGGCTCTAAGAACAGTACACAGGGCTGGAGAGGTGGCTCAGAGGTTAAGAGCACTGGCTGCTCTTGCAGAGGACCTGGGTTCGATTCCCAGCACCCACATGGCAGCTATGCACCGTCCTTAACTCCAGTTCCAGGGGAATCCGAAGCCCTCTTCTGACCTCTGTGGCATTGCATGACACGGGTGCACTCACATCCATGCAGGCAATACACTCATACACATTAAAAGAAAAGAACAGTACACAGGGCTGGAGAAGTGGCTCAGCGGTTAAGAGCACTGGCTGCTCTTGCAGAGGACCTGGGTTCCATTCCCAGCACCCACATGGTGGCTAACCACCATCCCTAACTCCAGTTCCAGGGGAACCCGACGTCCTTTTCTGTCCTCCATGGGCATTACATGACATGCATGGGTACACTTACACACTTGCAGGCCTAACACTCATAACAATAAAATAAAAATTAATTTTGGAAAAAAAAAAAAAAAAAAGAACAGAACACAAGGTCTTTTTTAAAGGAAGTTGCTCTAATCAGTCCACTCTCTTTCACACCCACAAGCACTTTCCCGCCACAATTCTGAGGACCAACACAGTCTGTCCCTCCCTCCCCCATAAATCCGCAGGAAAAGACACATCCTGGGATTCTGCTTGCCCACTTGGCCCTTGCTTTACTCCCTTGCTGGTCAGCCACACCAGTTCAGGAACTGCCCCGGCCCCTGAACACAGAAATCTGCCCAGCTGGACTCACAAGAAGGTTCTTCATCAGACCATGTCCCGTAATGAGCAGAAAGTGTTCTTGTCGGGCTCCTAACTTTGACTGAGGCCGATGCTTTCCCAGCTTCCGCCCCTCACTGGAGCCGCTGCCCCCTAACGCTACCCACATGCCTTCTGATAACTGGGACTGTGGGACCAGCCCACAGCTTCCCTCATTCCCAATGCTTCGCAGCACAAAACTGGAAAATCTCAAGTTGCAAGACAACTACTCTCCTGTGACCCCTGAGTTGACCTAGACAAGCCACCTACCACCCAGTTAGTTCCCTGACGACATATCTTTACCTGCTTCAACTCTGGGCCAAGCTAGTGCCCACCTGAGCTACAAATTAAGTTACTTCTCCCAGTCCTCAACAGCAAGTCTGAGCCAGCAGGAGAGCCCACAGGGCCCGGAGCAGAATGTATTGACTGGACGTATGTCAGCAATGGAGTGAGGCATGCTGAGGCTCTTCTGTGAAGGGGGAGACACTGGCGAGACAGCTCAGAGGACAGATGCCAAGTCTGACACCCCTGGAACCCACGGCAGAAGAGCATCCCTCAAAGTTGTCCTCTGACCTCCACAGGTATGCCATGGTGCTCTCTCCAAAAACAAATGACTGCAACGACATTCCTTAAAGTTTCTACTGATTTAAGGCAGTAGGGTCTTGGGTGTAGCCCAAGCTAGCCTTAACCTTCCAGCAATCCCCCTGCCCCAGCCTGCCAAGTGTTGGGGTTACAGATGTGTGCCCCAATGCCAGGCTTGTGTCTTTGAGACAGAGTTGCACCCTGTAGCCCAGGCTGGCCTTGAACTCAGAGATCCCCTTCAGTCTCCCAAGTACTGGGATTAAAGGTGTACACTATCACAGTGGGTCCTTATGAGAACTTTGTTTTGTTTTGAAACAGGGTCTCCCTGTAGCCCCATGTGGCCTGGAACTTGCTATGTAGATGATCTCACAGATCCACCTGCCTCTCCTGGGATTAAAGGTGTGTGCCATCATGCTCAGCCCTTACGAAAACTCTTAAAACTCACCAGGGCTGACTAGGATCAACCCCATCAAGATCTAAATGGAACACAGTTAGGGATTGCAAGTTCTGTCCTCTGTTGAATCAGGAGAGGTCGGAGGGCCTGCTTGTCTGCACTCCAGCCCCACCCCACAATGGAGAGAAGGCAGCCTGTCTAGGCATACACAGCAAGTCTTAAATGCGTCCTAAGTGGAGTTTGTACAAAAGCCCCATCCCCAGAGTGTCCTCTGCCTGAGAACCCATGGTGCCCCTTTTTCCCTGTTCCTAGTTGCTCCCAACAAGAGTAAGTCCAGGGTGGAGGGCTCTGAGAAATCCAGTAGAGCTCTGATGAGCTGCCACAGGCACTGCAGGAGTTGCAAGACAGGCGAGGGTTTGGACTTGACTTCAATCAAACGTGCATCACCTTCTGGGCCCCTTCTCAAGTCACCCACTGTGTGCACGTCACACACACACACACACACACACACACACACACACACACACAGAGTCCAGTTGGACTTGGCACCTGGAGCAGTTTCCAATGGAAACCAATCTTGTGCAGACACTGACCATACTATGTCAGCCACGTCAACCTTCCTACCGTCTTCTGGAGCCTGCACCTGCCACCTCCACCCAGGCCTCCTGCAGTACATACCCTTTGTACATCTGCACACAGCCACACAGGTCAGAGCAGCAAAGGGGGCACAGTCCTAAACCACTCTGTCTGCAAGAAGGACTGCATGCATGTGGGAAAGGGGCTTCTCCCCAGGATGAGCTGTAACACTAACTTGTGAACCAGGGGCGCCACTCCCTTGCCAGGGGTCTACCAACCCACCAGAACCTCCGAGGCTGCCGGTGGTTCTCGCACATCCACTGGGGCTGGGAAGGACCAAACCTTAGTGTGATCTTAATGTGTTTGCATACTTTTTCCAATTGGTTACCATGGGTCAGGCGGGGGGGGGGGGGGGGTGTCAGTGTGGGGAAACAGGCCCTAGGATAGCTTCCTCCTCAATGAAGACCTTTCAGAGGCTACAGGGTATTGGAAGGAGGAAAAGGTCTCGCTGCCGCCCCCCAGTAAAGAAAATGGGGGGAAAATGGGGGCACACCAAAACCTCTGCAGGCGGCCATCGACACTTAGGGGCTGGGCACGCGGGCCTTTTTCTAGCCCTCTCTTTACTTACTAGACACTTTTCTTAGTTATTTAAGATGGTTTTGAGTGGCAGGCACAGGAGCTTCCACAGCCATGAAGGAAGGAAAGGAAGGCCAGCAGTTGGTGGTGGGTGCCCCAAGGCCTCAGATGTCTAAACCGTCCACTTTCAGAGTGATAGCCCTGCACTCAATGTTCAGGAAAGCCAGACACCCACTGCTAAGCACAGGGAACCTCGTCAAGGACTTGAAATGGAGTCCTTGGAGAGCCCCTCTGCATCTACTCCTCTGTGAGAACTGAGGTAAGACCTCAGCACTCACTGGGACATCTAAAGAACAGAGCACATTCAGGGTGCCTAGCACTCGGTCAAGAACTCAACAGATGCTGTTATTCAAAGTCTCCCCGGAAGTTACTATTTCCAAGTGACCCCCATCCTGACCTCTCAAAAGAGAAGAGTGTCAGAGAATTCTAGGAAGCCAGACTACCAATCAGGGCTGTCTCCTAGGCAGAGACCCTTGAGGAGCGGGCACCCACATCCTCCTCACAGCACTGCAGCAATTTCTCTACACACCAAGGGCTGAACATGCTACAGTTTTAAACACTGCAAGGTTGTCTTTCTTAACACTTGAAGTGTTAGCAAACTGGTTCCTCTCACAGGTCCGACTATGAAAGGAGATGAAGGTGCACAGCAGAAGCTACTTGTCAAGGTCACGGCCAGCATGAGTCTATTTTGACTCTAAAGCCTGTGATCTCAAACCCAGGATGAGATGGAAAAGAAGCAAGCGGCCCAGGTTAACCACTTCACTATGGCCAAAGGCACAGGTCTTGAGCGCCAGTGACCTGTTGATCACCCCTACGGCCACCACAGCCCACCCCCACAGGAAATGGATGCGAGCTCATCCTTCTAGCCCCCCTCCCAGATCTCCACAGCAGACTTTGCCCCAGAGAGGTTGGTCGGCCACATCCGGGACCAGAGCAGACGCTGGGGGTGGAGGGCACAGTTCTCCCTCCCGCACCCTTCCTGGGTAGTGAAGGCCAATGCCATGTGCTTGAGCTATATAGCTCAGAGCAGTAAAGCCATGGGGAGGGCGACCCACCTGTGTGCCTGTCCTTCCCAGACCAGCCTGGCGACAGTTTAAAGACAGACTGCATCCAGCTGTCGCCCAGTCTGGGGATGGGGTGGAACCAGGGGAGGAACCTAGAGATGGACAGACTGTCTGTCCCCAGAAACCCCTCAGAGGAGAGGTTTTCTACAGTGTGCGGAGAACGTGAAGCTCGTCTTCTCACCTTGTTCAAGCTTTCTGCCTGCTGCCCTGGCTGCCGCTCTTATAGGCCTCCCTCCCCTGCCCACCTTCCCACCCAGTCCCACAGCTCGCAGAAGAGACACAGGAGGGTCTGTGGATGGGAGGGGGCAGGTTTTGGAAGCTCAGAGCGTCTTGAGGCCCTGCAGAGACGAAGCTGCAGACCAGCAGTCAGCCGAGTCCACAGGCCATCGGTGCATAGGTGGAGGGCAGGCCAGGCAGCAGTCACATGATGCTGGCCGGTCTGGCGGGCCCAGCCTAGCAGACTATGTGTAGCCTGTGGTGACCCAGGCATTCAGCATGCCCACTCTTCCTTCCCAGACAGGGACCCTGCAGCCCCAAAGGAGCTACGGCCACCCTTACAACTGGTGCCAATCCCTGAAGCCCTACCTACAAGTGGGTAATAATCAAGGGCTGAAATCAGGGCTTCCCGACTGGCCTTTTCTGATGAACACACCGGACTCTAGTCAGATCAGTAGCTGCTGCCACCTTCAGAGGCTGCTGACTTGTGCAAAGACAGACGAAGTACTTTCTAGCATGCTGTCACTGACCAGCTTCAGAAGGACACTGTCTTCCCAGCTGTGGAGAGAACATCATGGAGGGATGGGCCTCCCCCAAGGTCACACAGGGCATGCCGAAGCAAAGTGGCCGATCCTTCTGCCGCCATAGATCTCAGTGTAAAGCCTCCTTGGGAGGCCCCCAATTGCCCACAGGAAGGTGCCCCAGTAAGTAACTCTAGATCTGGTTCCGACTCAGCCTACGGTGTTGGGGTCTCAAACGGCCCACCACCCCTTGAAGTGCTGGCACCCATGAGCATCTCAGGCAGGACCATTACCGTTACCAGCCTGCACAAGGTCTCAAAGTGCCAAAGCCTGTGACATACAGAGCTCACTTCAGAGTCACTCAAGAATGCAGGTATGGCGATTAACCTCAAGCTCAGAGAAGCCGAGTGATGTGCTCGGTCAAGCTCACCCAGCTAGTGGGAGCAGAGATGAGGCTGAGCCCCAGGTGGTCCGTGTGCCCCCACCTCTGGCCTCACTATGCCATGCAGCTTACTCAGGGGATTGCTGGGCTCCACAAGGGCTGGTCCCCAGCCTGGACTACAGTCTCTGTGTCAAAAGCCCACTCTAAGTATTTACCAAATATACAGTTGCTGCTCAACTTCCAGGGAGAGAGGTTACCTGTCTTTGTACTGCCACTGAGCCGCACAGCCTGGCTTCTCCGCACACCCCTGGAGCCTGTACCTCTATCAATTGAAGCACCCACGGCCAGCTGTTGAGGATAAGGAGGACAGCAGGGTGTATGGTAGTAAAACAACACAGCAAACTCCCCAGGGAGAACCATGAACCACTGTCAGGCCAGCCTGCAGCTGAGTGCGCCCCCTTTTCCTGAACACAGGCTGAACCCTGCAAAACTTGCTCAGTCTGCAGCCCAAGGAGTGAAGCCACAGCAGCAGACAGTGCCCTCAATTTACTGTGCATCTGGGAAAAGGATTTTTAAATTTATTTTTATTTTATGTGCGTGTGGCCTGCATGTAAGTGTACCTGTGCATGCAGAAGCTAAGAACTGGAGTTCCAGGAGGTTCTTAACCACCATGTGGGTGCTGGGAACCCAACCTGGGTCCTCTCCAAGAACCAGTTCCCCAGCCCCCAAAAAGGATTAAGACAGGGCTCATGTAGCTCAGGCTAGCCTGGAACTCCCGATCCTTCTGCCTCCAGCCCCAAGTGCTGGTAAAGAGGTGAACGCCACCTGCCGAAGTCCATTACTAAGCTTCCCGGGCTGCATTTGGCTGTGGTTCCCTGGGCTCCCGAGCCCCATCCTGCTGTGTGCGCAGCTGGGCACAGGGTGTCCGCTGAAAGCCAGACTCCTTGGTTACTGTTCAAAGGTGCGGTTCCCTAATGCAGACACTATTCCCGTCCGGTGGTCAGCAAGAGTCTCCAGTATTACAGACTTGTTTTTTGTCCCTAAGACAGGGCCTCGCTAAGTAGCCTAGGTTAACGTCAAACGTGCCTCAGCCCAAGTGCTGAGATTCCATGTGTGAGCCATCCCCAACCTCAAGCTCGTTTTTACTGCCCTACATCTTAGGCATTTTGGGTAGATGAAGCTTCTGACTCCCTAAGACATTACTCTGCACTGTCCTAAAGGCTGGAGTGGACAGGCTGACCCTATGCCAGCCAGGACTAGAGCGGAACTGAGAATCACTGAGCACAGGAACCACCTGGGACATGGAGTTGCCTCCACCCAATCCAGAGTTCTTCTGCAAGTGGGAAAGCCCACACCCCTCCAACAAACAGCTTATGGACCCCCCGGGGGGCATGGCCTTCCGTCTTGAACATCTCCTTAGACCTGCTCTCCACACCATAGGTGAAGTCTCACATGGACCTGGAATACTGACCAGGAGGGAGCTCAGGCCCCACAGGCTGCTATTACTGCACAACAGGAATGAACTAGCTGGAAAAGTCAGGAACACTTGGTAACCTATTTCCACAGAAACAGGAGGGACCTGTAGGTGTCACAAAAGGGGACCGGAGCTGGAGTGTGTGTGTGTGTATGTGAGAGAGAGAGAGAGAGAGAGAGAGAGAGAGAGAGAGAGAGCAGCAGCGCTGCCCGCTAGAGGCGCCGATCAGTGCTGTACCCTACCAAGGAAGGACAGAAGCCTAGCACGGCAAGACAGGAGAGACAGCTGTCAGCCAGCGCTGCTCTCCCCTCTGGCTCCAGACCCTGCTCAAAGATGCCTGAGGTGCTAGAAGGCTCTGCAGATGGGGAAGGAGGAAGTGCCACGTGGTCAAGTGTGCCAGTTACCCAAGCACTCAAGAGCCTAAAATAGGAAGACCCCAAACCTGAGGCCATCCTGACTGACCAGCAAGTTTGTGGGTAGCCTCAAGTTTCTCTCAAAAAATGAAGCAGTGAAGGGGCTCTGAGCCCCACCCCAAACCAACCCACCAACGATGGGCCAAGAGCGGCTTTGGAACCAATCTCTGGATATGCTAACCAACAGCCACCACTATCACAGAAGGCCAGGGCGGATGGGTCACATCTCGTGCAGCTTTAACTCAACAGGCAGTAACTGAGGACTGAAGACATGCAGGCAGGCAACCTAGGGACTGCGTGACTATGCTCACAGCAGAACTTAACATGAAACAAGCTCAGAGCTCAGAACCGCCATCAAGGTGTGGGGGCGTTTTCCACTCTTCGAGGCACTATCTTAACCTTCCAGAACCCATAAAGGAGGGAAGGGGAATGTGGCCAGACAGCACACAGAACATCCAGTTAGTTACATAGGGGAGAGGTTTCATAAGGGAGAAACCTATGCGATACTGAGGCATACTTAAATTTGAAAACACCTGACATATGCTTAAATCTTAAATTTACTCATAAATCTCAGCTGATCTGAAATTCAAATTAGACTGGACCCTTATGTTTGCATTTGCTAAACCTGACTGCCACAGGAAGGAGGGACCATGTTTACGTTCCAAAGTCAGCGATGCTTCTGCTTGGGCACTGCGGCCGTCCAGGTGGGCAGCAGCCTGTCTTGGCTCCCCATGTGGTGACTTGACCTTACACATACCAGTGCCCTCCAAAGCTGCCCAGGAGAACAGCATCCTCCAAAACCAACACAGTCCTCAAGTTTCAACACAGAAACCCACCATCTGAGGAGTTTATCCACACGGGGATTCCTAGCATCCAGGCATTTGCCGGGTGTTGTAACATTGCCCCCACCCTGACCGATCTGTGACGCTGCTGGGCAATTAAGTGGTTTTGGACATAATGTGGTAGTTATTTTGCTTTAACCCAAGGGAGTTCCAACTGTTACTTTGGCAGGGGTTACCCAGAACCCTAACACTTAACATTTTAAAGTCAGGGATGTCCTTTTTAGCTGAGATGGTAGGCTGGATTCCTGTTCCAGCATTTCTTTTTATTTTTCATTTCCATTCTGTCCTATGAGCCAAGTAAGTTTCTCAGAGGAGCCAGGCGCGGTGACGTGCACCTTTAGTCCCAGCGCTTGGGAGGTAGAGGCAGGTGGATCTCTGCAAGATGGAGGCCAGCCTGGTCTCTATAGCTGAGTTCCAGGCCAGCTGGGGCCGTAGGGAGAACCTGCCTCAAAAAGACCCTCCCTGAAAAAGTTTCTCGGGGTTTTGAAAAAAGTAAAAAGGCTCACAAGCAGTTCGGCCAGAAATGGGCCCCAAGTCCCTCCTCACGATGCTTCCCACCCAGTTAGATTCCAGATGCCAGGGCAGAAACCCTCACCCACATCACAGCTGGGCAAACGTGGTCTGCAAGCTACGCAATGCCACTGCTGGGTCTAAGAGGTGGCTGGGATAAGAACAGTCTTTGCTCCAGATCCCAAAGGTCAGTGTCAGGAGGGGGGCACTTGCATGACGCTGCTGCCGGAGAGCTCCTGTCACAACAGGGCCTGGCCTCCAGCACCACCAGCAGAGGGGCAGGGGCAGGCAGTTCAATGGCATGAGCACAGGGCCAGGAGAGCTTACCCACCACCCATTAGCACCCAAGCCCAAAGCACGGTCAGAACGAGAGAAACCTCAGCTGAATGCCTTGACAGAAATGAGGTCACAGGGGATTAGTCTGAGCTAGGCCTGGGGTTTTACACCAAGTCCTCAACTATGGTTGTGCCAGGAGAACGGGGCTCTAAAAGGCATGGCACCTCTGCATCCCCCTTACAGCCACTGCTTCCACCTGCTTTTATCCCAAAGTGCCCTGATGTCCCAAGGCCTTTCCACTTATGGCTACTGCTTACTAAGCACTTCCTCAGGAAACCGGGCCTAGGTGCATTACCTTCCAGATTCCCACTGTGAAGGACTGAGTTTTTTTTTGTTTTTGGTTTTTTTGGGGGGGGGGGTTGGTCTTTTTGAGACAGGGTCTCCCTGTAGCCCCAGCCGTCATGGACCTCACTATGTAGACCAGGCTGGCCTTGAACTCACTGAGATCCACCTGTCTCTGCCTCCCAAGTGCTGAGATTAAAGGCATGCACCACCATGCCCGGCCAGGACTGGTTTTTTAGAAGAGGTGCAAACCTAAGCAGTTAAGCCAAAGGATGGATGCAGTCAATTGGAAAGCGTGACTCCAAAGATCTGAAAACACAGGCTTATCCAAGCCCAGTCCCTGTAATGCAGGAGATGATACTGGTTTATTTACAGCCCCAAAGCTCCAAGCTCCTGTCTGTCTGCAGGCCTTACAGTCACACTGGAATCCAGTAGAGCCCACCAGCTCATCTACAAAGACGAGTTGGGGGAGAGTCCAGGGAGCACAAAAGTCTCTTCAAACCAAAGCTCTGTTTACTCCAAGGTATCAAGGCCTCGGGCTCTGGCAGCAAAGGCCCAGAACTTTCCCTCCTGAGGTAGAACGACACAGACAGGGTACAGGTATCTACCCAGATCCCACAAGTCAAAAGGTCAAAGGACAGCCAGGAGAGTACACCAGAGTTTGACAGGCCCTGTTCTCGGGCCCAGAGGATCTGAACTGGACCTGTGCTCCCTTTTCTTGCCTTGTTGACCAGGGCTGATGGCTCATTAGTACTTCCCACCCAACCACTCCACCCGTCTCACTACAACAGGGTCTGCCCACACCACAGAACGGCCTTCCTGGCTTGTCTCAACAGTGAGCTGGGCCTGCAACATGGCTCAGTGATAAAATCTGGCCCCGTACCTGAGGCAGCCGAGGCTCTGGGTTCAGCTGCCAGCAAGGGGACGGGGTGGTTATCAACACACAGATCCCGGCCCTGGTCTCCTGCCACTATGTCCTAAAACGAGACCAACCTGATTGTTGTTAACTTGGCTGCAAAGGGTGAGCAGGACGCACTGGGACCCTGAGCAATCAGACTGTCTGAGGCTTCCATCTTTAGCCTCACTTGGGTCTTGATCACCTGAGCGCTAGGGAAGCTCAAGCAGCGAGAGGGTCAGGAAAAGCCAGGGTCTGGTGCAGGCAGACCCTGCACAGCTCTGGTCTGTGACGACTGTGCGGTGCTCTTCATCTGAATGCTTGGCCTCACAATGTGCTGGGTACCGTGGGAAGGCGAAGGCTAGCTCACAGACAGGACCTGGTATGAGCCGCCAGGGCTGATGCTCAATGCTCTCTGCCTTTAAGAACCACGCTGCCTCTAAGCCCTTCTTCCTTCCCCTAAGCAACAGAGGAGACTCACTCACTGGTACAGGTGCGGAGAGCCCCTTGGTGCCATCTGGAAACGATGGTTAGGATACAGTCTCCAGTTTGTGTAAAATAAGAAGCAACCGGATGGCTCCATGCTAGGATCCCCAGAGAGCTGACCCTCAGGGACAATGGCAGGGACAGCACAGAGATGGGCAGGGGCCTGGGAAAGAGGACACCTCACAGGAGCAGCAGGTGCAGCTTCAGCTGGAGGGACCCTCACCTGCCTCTCCATTCATCGGTTGGGCATGCACAGGTTGCTGCTGACCTCAGTAGCATCTGCAAACACTGGACCTGCTGGAGGCCAGGGACTACAAGTGCATCAAGACCCTGCCTAGAAAAGACAAATTAGAAATGGACACATGGGCTGGGCAGATAGCTCATGTGGTGGAGTGCCTGACCAGCATGAATTAGGCCTTAAATTTAATTCCCAGCACTGAAAAACAAACAAAGAAACACAAGGATGGCTCGTAGGCAAAGAACCTGCCACAACCTGCATTCAACCCCTGGAACCTGCACGATGGAAGGAAAGAACCAGCTATGGCAAGCACGCGCACACGCACACACACGTGCATGCGCACACACGCACGCACACACACAATAAATAAATGTACCAGAAACAAAGGCAAACCACCACAAACCCTGAAAACCCAGGCACAGCTGCCTGTCTGAAACCCCCAGCACTTGGGAGGGTGAGGCCAGCCTGGGCCAGACTTTGTCAAAATACAAAAGAAACCCAGTATCTAACCAGGCAAGGTGGTGTATGCCCGTAATCCCAGCCTAAGGAGGCTGAGGTAGGGCAGAGTTTGAGGCCAGCCTGGGCTACACAGTGAATTTCAAACCAGCCTGGGCTACAAAAGACATTGTTTCAAAACAAATGGAGGAACAAATGCCAACTCAGCTCTGGATAAGTGCTATCATTTTGCTAAGTGTCTCCTGTGCTTTTTTAAAAAAAATTATTTTTATTTTATGTGTATGAGTGTACTGCCTGCATGTATGTGAGTGCACCGTGTCGTGCAATGCCACAGAGGTCAGAAGAGGGCTTCGGATTCCCCTGGAACTGGAGTTAAGGACAGCTTGTAGCTGCCATGTGGGTGCTGGGAATTGAACCTGGGTCCTCTACAAGAGCAGTCAAAGCTCTTAAACGCTGAGCCATCTCTCCAGCACCACCTTTTTTTTTTTTTTAATTTAAAAGCCCCAGGTCATCCCATGAGCCAAGGGCGATTATCCAGGACCCCACACAGCCCTGCTCAGTGCAGCCTGAGCGTCATTTTCTGATGGCAACACGGTGAGCACACTGGGCCTTTCCAGCTGTGGGTGACAGAGCAGTTGGTGTCGTCCATAAATTCTACTTTGGTGACCCTGGCCAGCTTGACAGGCTATGTGTGACCTGTGCCCACCATCTGGCAGACAGACAGGATGCCTGTGTCCTGAACACCGTGCTTAAAAAGGACTAGTGCACAGCTTGCTCTCGTTCTGACTTTACCCTTACTAGTTGGGCCTGCTGACTCTGAGGAATCCCACAGTCTCAATACCTAAAACTATTTTCCATAAAAAAAGTGCCAACTAAGCCAGGCGTGGTGAAAAATCACCTTTAATCCCAGCATTCGGGAGGCAGAGGCAGGCCGATCTCTGTGAGTTCCAGGCCAGCCTGGTCTACACAGCAAGTTGCAGGCCAGCTGGGCCTACTGGGAGACCCTATCTCTAAAAAAGGAAGGGGGCCTTTTACGTCCAGTCCCGTCAGGGACACCTGTGGATAAAGAATGCTCTTCTGTCCGATCTGGGGCTCCCTAACCCTATGCCACCACCAGTCTTTTCAATCGATGGTTTTAAGATGCAGGGGATCAAAAGATGGCAGCTCGGTCTCTCAATTCTGACACTGCCATCTGGAGCAATACCCAGTCTCAGGGCAACAGAGCTCTAGGGGTTGTAAAGCAGTCATGGGCTCACTGTGCTAACCGCTCCCGGGCAGGGTTCAGTGGGAGGAAAGCTGCCTTCCAAGGCACACCCAGTCTGTAGACCCTCATTCAATAGAAATCCCACTCCTTCCATCTGAGGGTTAATCCAAAGCTTCCGGAAACCCTCCTTCAAAGGGGCAGGGCAAGCAAGCCTGAGGCAGGCCAAGTACTCTAGGAGACAGCCTGAAAAACAGGTTTCTTTTGGGGTCTGAGAGGACAAAGCAGTAAGGAAATCAGCTCCTGGCAGTTTCAGCCAGAAGAGACGGCAGTTCCCAAGGAGGCCTCCAGGTCAGCTTCCCCAGGGCTTCGCTAGGAGCTGGGGGCATTCCTGGATCGGCCCAGTGGGGCCTCTTCCTGCGCTTGAGAGCCAAGGCAGGATTCAGAGCTCAGGCCAGCCACAGCTACACAGAACATCTTGTTCCAACCAATCAAAAGAGTATAATCATTAATATGTATCATACTGAGTTACAGAAATGGTATTCTGAATATGTTGGTTACTGAAATTCACTTCAACAATTTAATTTTTTTACTGGTTTATTTATATTTATGCATATGTAGAAGTGTTTTGCCTACACGTAAGTGCACCACGTGCATGCAATGCCCGTAGAGGAGATCAGATCCCCTGGAACTGGGGTCAAGGAGAGTTATTAGCCCCATGAGGGTGCTGGGAACCAAATCTGGGTCCTCTGCAAGTGGCCAGAGCTCTTAGCCACTGAACCATCTCTCCAGCCCCAACCCCCCCCCCTTTTTTTTTTGGTCTTTTAGAGACAGGGTCTCTAAAAGGTGTCCTGGATTCACCATGGAGACCAGGCTGGCCTCGAACTCATAGAGATCCGCCTACCTCTGCCTCCCAAGTGCTGGGATTAAAGGCGTGTGCCACCATGCCCAGCCCCACTGTCTTTTATAAAACCATTTTATTCCTTACTTTTATGTGTATGAGTGTATTGCCTGCATCGATGTAAGTACACCCATGTTGTGCAATGTCTGTAGAGGTGAGAAGAGGGCATTGGACGTCCCCTGGAACTGGAGTTGTGGATGGCTGTTAGCCGCCATGTGGGTGCTGGGAATCGAACCTAGGTCCTCTGCCAAGTGCAGTCGGCGCTCTTAACCGCTGAGCCATCTCTCCAGCCCCCTCACTATCATTTTACTTTTGAAACATGGCTACTAGAAATTGAAGTTATGTGGCTGAACTCGTCCGTCAGGTTTATTTCTGCAGGTGAGAAAGTTTGTGCAGTAAACCCTCCAGAGCAGAGGGCCCCAACAGCGTAAAGTCTCATGTAGCCCAGGCTGGCCTCAAATCCAAGTGCCAGTTCTATGTGGTACTGGGAATCAAACCCAGAGCCTTGTTCATGCTAAGCAAGCACTCTGCCAACTGAGTGACATTCGGGTCTCATAGAAAGATGCGATCCTACGAGGGTTTGTGGCTGACGAAGAGCGGCACCACGTTCCTTTTGCTAAAATCTATAAAGACATTTTCTGGATGAAATATTATTGCCCGAGTAATTTAAAAAGATTTCCCCCTTCAAAATGTTAAGTCAGGCATGATGGCACTAAGGAGGCAGAGGCAGCAGATTTCTGAGAAATGGAGGCCAGCCTGGTCTACATAATAGTTTCAGTTAGCTGGGGCTACAGGGAGACCCTGTCTCAAGAAAGTTCAAAAGTGTAACATGAGGCTGGAGAGACGGGCACTGGCTGCTCTTGGAAAGGACCTGAGTTCAGTTCCCAGCACCCACATGGCAACCAACAACGTCCATAACTCAAGTTCCAAGGGATCCGACACCCTCTTCTGACCTCTGAAGGCACTGCGTGACGCAGGTGCTCTAATATACATGCAGGCAATATATTCATAGACATAAAAATAAAACGTTTTTAAAAAATCTGAAGTGTAATGCACAACAGCATTTCGCATCCCTTTTGGCTCAGAGGCCTCACAGAGTCTGTGGGGAGCCAGCCCTCTACCTTCCATGGCAGACTGAAAACACTCTTTCCAGCAACCCTCTTTGCAGCACATCTGCACGGCCCTCACAGAGCTAAGAAGAACATCTCTCTGTGAAGACAAGCCAGGGCTCCCTGGCAGACTCCAAGTTCCCAAGACTTGGCTCACACTGACCAGGCTTAGGCCCAGAGAGCCCAGCCTGCCTGAGGTGTGCGGGGCCTCCAGGCTGAGGCTTAAGGTAAATGTAGGCCCTCTCTCTTCCAGAAACAAACTTAAGCTTCTGTTATTGGTGGTTTGGGGCTGGAGAGATTGCTCAGCAGGTAAAGAGCACTGGCTGTTCTTGCAGAAGACCTGGGTTCCAATCCCAGCACCCAAATGGCAGCTAACAACCACATGGCAGTCCATAACTCCAGTTCCAGAGGATTCAACAGCCTCTTCTGTCCTGTGCAAGCACTGCACGACATAGGTGCACTTACACATATGCAGACAATACACTCTTACACATAAAATAAAAATATTTTAAAAATAACATCAAGTATTTCTTTTTTAATACTTTACTTATTTATTTTTTGGTCTTTTTGAGACAGAGGTCTCCCTGTAGCCCCAGCTGTCCTTGAACTCAATAGAGATCCCCATCTCTGCCTCCTGAGTGCTGGGATTAAAGGCATGCGCCACCACGCCCGGCCCTATTTTTATGTGTTTGTGTGTACCCAAGTTCTGCCATGTCTGCGGAGGTCAGATGCCCTGGAATTGCAGTTATGGGCGGTGGTTAGCCTCCATGTGGGTGCTGGGAACCAAACCAGGGTCTTCTGCGAGAGCGGCCCGTGCTCAAAGCCACTGCTCTTGTTGTTTTGTAGGGTGTTCATGCCCTGACCCCCAGTAAAGGGTTAACTCTGGAGTCATCTGCCACGGGCTCAGATTCCAGCGACTTACTAACCACTGCATGGCCTTAAGCAAATTACTGAACCTCTATGAACTCCATGTTATTATAAAATGAAGGGCACAGGGCTAGAGAGATGGCTCAGTGGTTAAGGGCATTGGTTGTTCTTGCAGAAGACCCAGGTTCAAATCCCAACACCAACATGGCAGCTGACAACCATATGTAACTCAAAATCCAGGAGATCCGATGGCCTCTTCTGTCTTCCACGGGCACTACAGGACTTGGTGACAGGGTGCACTTACATACATGCAGGCATAACACTTAAACACAATACAAAATAATAAGGGGCTGGAGAGATGGCTCCGTAGTGAAGAGCACTGAGTGCTCTTGCAGAGGACCAGGGTTCGATTCCCAGCACCCACATGGCGGCTACGAACCATCCTTAACTCCAGTTCCAGGGGAATCTGAAGCCCTCTTCTAACCTCCGAGGCACTGAATGACATGGGTGCACTCACATACATGCAGGCAATACACTCGTACACATAAAATAAAAATAATAAAAAATACTTAAAAAAATATTTTCCTCTAACAGTTT
>NW_008346079.1:1184579-1203884 GCF_000622305.1 Nannospalax galili | reverse complement strand
CAAGGTGAAAGATAGGAGATTAAGTTCATTCTTCTACAGGTGGAGATCCAGTTTTGCCAGCACCATTTGCTGAACTTGCTGTCTTTCCTCCAGTTAATGTTCTTGGCCCCTTTGTCAAATATCAAGTGGCTGAAATTGCATGTACTCATATTTGGGTCTTCAATTTTGTTTCACTGATCTATGGGTCTATTTTTGTGCGAATACCATGTTGTTTTTATGACTACAGCTCTGTAATATAGTTTAAAATCTGGTGTAGTAATCCCCCTGGCGTTGCTCTTAGTGCTCAGGGTTGCTTTGGCTATCTGGTAAAAGAAAGGAGCCAGGGGCTCCTCCCAAGCTCATGTGACCCCTGAGGAAGAGATCCTCAAAGGGCCTTAAGAGTAAAAATAAATCAGTTTATCTGGACCAACTGTTTGGCCTTAAACATCCAAAAGGAAAGCATAACCAAAGATTAAAGGGGCCAATATAATTTCATAAGAGTCCATGTGTATAGCTAAAGGCTACATAACAAGCAACAATGCCAGACAGCCAGGGTGGCCAAAGGGACTCCCAGATAGTAACCCAGCATAGAACTGGGAAAACGAACAGCAGACCCCAAACTTATCTAAAGGAATATTGACAACCGATTGCTGCTAGATGAGGAACAGCTGACCCTCCTAAAACAAAGACCTCCAGATAGGCTGACTAGATTCACCAGAAGGACAAGTAGTGGGGAATGGCTGGGGTGCCAACAACACAGCAGACAGTAGCAGGGATTACAGAGTATAACGGCTCTAGTGGGGGAGGGAGGCTAAGGGAGGGTACCATCTGGGAAGTGGGTGTATAGATGATTAAGATGGTTTTGGATGTTCTGTGTGATATACACACACACACAAAAATCAATTTTAAAAATGAGTTATATTTGAGGAGGAAGCATAAAAATTTACGTCATGTAATAATTAGTAGAGATGATAAACATTAACACTGAAATCTACCTGATGACTTTATATCCATACACACACGGGTGCCAAGGGTCCGAGTGCAAATGACCATGACTAGTGATAATCACACAGATTAGAGACGCATGTGCTAACACCTAAGTGTTATTAGCAAAAACAGTGAGTCTTTCTGTAAGAAACAGTATATTTTAAAATGAAATGGAGATCTTTAAAGGTTAAAAACTCATTCAATTTTATGTCTTACAGGGCTTATACTGAGTTCAATATTGTATAACTGTATTAATTCAATTGTGAACCTAAAAATTTTATAGCCACTTTTGAAAGAGATGTATCTTTGCTCTGGAAATTGTTATTGAGTATGTTAAAGCTGTAATGAATGCTTCTTCTAAAAAGAAAAGATTATAATAAATGAAATAAAATGAAGCTCCTAACTGGAACTAGCCCCACAGGGCTACTGTGGGAATGAGAGGGACAGAGTCGTGGCCAGAACTGTAACATGAGAGAGGAGGACTCCAGCACTTGGCCAGGAGCCCCGACAGAAACAGTAGCAACACCCTGTGCATCATCCACACTGCCGTGAGGGGGTGGGAGAGGCTTGGGTGGCCTGGGTTCCCTAGATGTTCCACCCTGACCTGCTGATCAAAACGTCTTACCTGGCATCAAAACCCACATGAGGGCTGGGCGTGGTGGCCTCCTCCGCAAGCAGAGGTAGGAGGATCAAAGGTTCAAGGTCATCCTCAGTTACACGGTAAGTTTGAAACTAGCCTGGGCTACATGAGACCCTTCCTCAAAAAAAAAAAACTCATTGGGAACGGAATGACCAAACGAAAGCCCCAGTTCTTCTGGTCAGTTCCGTGGCCTTCTGCTTGTGTTTGAGCCTCTGAGTTCTCCCCATCCCGAGCACACACATTTCTTTTTTGTTAAAGATCTAGTTTTATTTTAAATTATGTGCATGTGTGTGGGTTTTGGCATGTGAATGCAGTGCCTATGGTGCAGGAAGAGGGCATCAGATCCTGGAGCAGGGATGTGATCACAGGGGGGCATGAGCCACCCCACGTGGGTGCTAGGAAAGGAACCTGGGTGCTGGGAAGAACAGTAAGCACTCTTAGTCACTGAGCCATCTCTCTAGCCCACACATTTCTTAGGAGAGCAGACTGGCAGGTATAACGGGCACCGACCACATTCTGCTCTGACAGAAAGCAAAAGAAAAGAACTGTTACACTTAGAATACTGTTGTGGGACACCAAACAACCTTCTGGACCAATTAAAAGTCTCCAGGGAAACAACGCAGCTAAAAGCAGCTTCATTTTTATAGCCCTGACACCTGGTAATCTTGGTTCAGTGCTTTTCTGGATCATTTTTTTCTAAATATCAAAATACATGGGGGGGCGGGAGTCTCCTGAAAGTTACTCTGGTCACTTCGGCCCTGTCCACTTCTCTGACTTCCCCAGCCTACTGCAGGCCTCTCTGTTTCCCCCTCTCCCCACCCTATTCTCTCCCCAGATCCTAGTATACTACCTGGCCTGTGCTTCCAGAACCTAGTGCAGAGTCCCTAAGCAACTGGGAGAGTCCACCCTCATCCACACTGGCCTCTCTGTCCCAAGGTGCTAGGTGCCTGCTGTTTCTGTCCTGTACCACCTGGCCTGCCCTATGCAGGGCCCAGTGCTGCTCCATGAAAACACACGCAGAGTGGCTGGGCTTACAGGACTGCACACCATGCCCAGCAAAATGGATGTTTCTTAAGCAGCTGGTTTGCAAGGTGATCTGTTAAGCATGGAACAGACAACAGGCAGTTTGGGACAGAGTGGGTAGTTGGCTGTTCCCTTGTGGAAATGTAAGCTATGAGAGAGGCCCCCTGTCTAGTTCTCAGAATTCCCAAGATCTGTCTAAGGCTTTGTACGCTGCTCAAACCAATGGCTGACTAGTGATTTTTCATCCTGGTGGCAGCCCCACATGTTCCTGTCACACAAAGGTCAGACTCAACCCACGGGGCTTGTCTGGAGAAGCCCGAGTACTGAGTACTGAGACCACCTCCTGAGATGGGTCTGCCTCTGCTCTGCTAAACTGGCTGACACTGGATGCCAGCCCCCACAACACCAGGACTTTAAAGATCAGGAGCCAACCTAACCAGACACAGGATGTAGAAACCCTACAACCCTACAGTTCCGCCAAGAAGTGCTCCCCACACCGTCAGCACACCGAGTACTCACCCCTGGGCAGCTCATCACACCCCAACATGTGCCAGGAGCCTACAACACAAGGCCACATGCCCGAGTCCCACCGCCCTGGCCGAGCTCACGGTAGGAGAGCAAACTGCTAAATGAGAACTCCCTGACCAGGGTCTGAATTTCTGTCTGGATATGGCAAACATAATCCCTAAAGGGCAAAGATCTTGAAAAGGCTTGTAGCTCACTACAGGAAGAAGCAGTCAAAGCAATCCAGCAAGTCCAGTAAGTTGCCTGGTCTCAGTCAGTGGGTTGGACAGCTGGGGCTGGCTGGCTCAAGTTCCAGTCTCCTGGCCGAGTCTTCTAACCTCCACATACAGGGCTCAAACCAACAGCTGTGCAAGGAGCAGTGCTGTCTGGAGGAGCCTCTGTCCAGGGAGAATTAAAGGCTCCATTCCCCAAACAGAACCACGCTGCTAAAGGCATCTACACAGGACCTTCCCTTCTCCTTTCCACCAATACTCAATACCTGCTCCGTCTCTCTCTCTCTCCATCTACCAGGTACATGGATGGGGCTGAAGGGCCTTAAAGAGGCTGAGACCACTGACGCCATTTACTCCCAGGCTGCAGCAGTGCCCGGGGAGGCTCTACCAGTCTAATACAATGACATTTCCTTGGCAAGCCCAAACCTCAGCTCTTGGGAGCTAACCCCCCGCCCCAGCTTCAGGGCCTCGGGCACAAGCTCCCAGTACCCAGTCTCCCACCACACTCCCTTGTCCTCAAAAGAGATTAAGTAGTTCCCTCTGGAGACTTCAATTCTTGCCTTAGCCTTTTAAAAAAAAGTCCTCTCTACCAACTCCTCCCTGTTCTGCAAGGACGTCCCTTGCTCATGAGCTGGACAGAATGATGAAACACGTCCCGGCCCACAACCTCATGCTGGAAGAAGCCTGGTAAGGGAGGCCCAGCACTCTGGCCAGCAGTCCTGAGGTGGCTGCTGGTCACCTGTGATAGCTCACCGAGACTGTGTTCCTCGTCCAGAAACCCATGAAACTCAGGGACGCCGTGCGTACATTGTCCTTTTGTTTTTTTTTTTTTAAGCAAAGCTGGAAACCCCTAGGCTTCTAGATAATTTTCCTAATTTTAAAACATGGATGGTTCATTTAAAAATGTTCTTAAGAGCCAGGTGTGGTGCTGCACACCATTAGTCCCAGCACTCAGGGGGCAGAGGCAGGGGGTCTCTGTGAGTTCAAGGCCAGCCTGGCCTACACAGTGAGTTCCGGGCCAGCTGGGGCTACGGGGAGACTCTGTCTCAAAAAAATAAACGACAAACAGATCTTTATTTGTGTGTGTGTGCACATGTACCATGTGTGCGAGTGCCCATGGACATCAGAAGAGGGCATCAAATCTCCTGAATCTGGAGTTAAGGGCAGTTACGAGCCACCTGATACAGTGCTGGAACTGAACTCTGGTCCTCCATAAGAGTGATTCAGCATTAACCACTGAGCCATCTCTCCAGCTCACTTGGGGACTTTTCTGGTTTTGGTTGAGACGGGGTCTGGGTATGGAGCTCAGGCAGGCCTCAACTCAAGGCAGTCCTTCAGTTTCATCCTGGGGGTACTGGCTAGGGTTACAGGAGTATACCACCACACCTGGTCCTCTGTGACTTTTGCCTTTTGGAACAAAGCCTCACCACGGCAGTAATACATCTTGAGTATTGCTGAACTGTGGGGCCTGACTTAGACCTAACAGAAACTAACAAAAAATTTCTCAATCAACTAATCCAGAGGTATTGTGCCAGCCCTGTGGCTCAGGGCTCTCCGGAAACCCCCATCCAATCTAGTCAAATGTTTCCTTGCAAGGAACTCGGCATCTCCTACGCTCACTTGGACATGTTCAAAGTCACCATCTCACCAGAGCAAAAGCCCACCAATGCTCCCCCCACACCTGCACCAAAACTTAAGGATGAGCTCACTGAGATGCTGTATTTCAGGACTTGGATCCAAAACAAGGCCATTCTTCCCACACCACACGGCCTCACACACATAAGAGCAGTGACCTCTGCTCCCCTGACAATCCCGAAGCTGTGGAAAGACACCAAACACTGAGTGAACATTTTCCCACAAAGACCCACGCTCACCTCCCACTCTACACTCTACAAGAGGGCATTCTCAAGGGCCCCAAAGGGGCTAGAAAGGCTGCTCCTGCAGAGGACTGGGTTCAGTTCCCAGCATGCACACGGCAGGGCTATCAACTGTTTGTAACTCCAGTTCTGGGGACCCGACGTCCTTTTCTGTCCTCTGTGGGTGCTGCAAACATGACGCACTTACATGCAGGCAAAACACTCGTACACGTAAAAATTTTAAAAATGGAATGGGGGCGGGCACTGGAGAGATGCTCAGTAGTTAAGAGCACTGGCTGCTGTTGCAGAGGACCTGGGTTCGATTTCCAGCAACCACATGCTGGCTAACAACTGTCCATATCTCCAGTTCCAGGGAATCTGACGCCTTCTGACCTCTGCAAGCACTGCACAACATGGGTGCACTTCCATACACGCAGGCAATACACTCATACACATTGAAAAACAACAACGAAAAAAAAAACATTTGATGGCTCAGCAGGTAATGAGCTCAATCCCTGGACACACATAGGAGGGAACCAACTCCTGCAATTTGTCCCTCTGACGCCCACACACACGTGCACACAACTTGGACTTCTCACTGCTAGGGTTATGGCTCTTTCAAGGTCCTTAAGTTCATCTCCACAACAGGTCAGCAAAGGGCAAGGTCAGAAGAGGCTCTAGGATGTGACAGGAGTGGCTGCCTGTGCTATGCGCAGATCTGAACTGCAGGGATCAAGGGACAGACAGACTAGACAAGCCTCACTCCACACATCCTGGTTAAGCAAACTGAAAGGCCAAGTTCAAGGTCACAAGAATAGAGGCCCAGTCTTGACTAGCAGGTACTGAGCCAGGCTCCAGCAGAACACTTAGAAGCCCTCACCTAGCTCACCTTCACCAAGGTAGGTGGGCGCCATGGTTTGAATACGGACGTCCCCCACAGGCTCCCAGGTCAAAGGCTTGGTCTCTAGCTGGTGGCACAGTTTTTCTTTTAGGTCTTTTTGAGACAGGGTCTCCCTGTAGTGGGGCTGGCTTGGAACTCACTACGTAGACTGTGAACTCACAGAGATCCGCCTGCCTCAGTCTCTGGGATGCTGGGATGCCACCACCCAGCCTGGTGGCACAATTTTACAAGATCCCAGGAACTTCTTAGGAGGGGACCGAGCTGATGAAGCAGGTGCCTGGATGTGCCCAGTCCCTTCCTCCTCCTCTGCTTCTGCTTCCTGCCCACCAGGGCAATAGCCGCTCCTGTACACATCCCTGTTGACTTATGCTCATCCTTGTCTCCAGCCACCTCTGACTAAACCCTCTGAAACTGAGAGCCGAAGTAACAACCATTTCCTCCTTTGCCTTCTGCTGGTGTCCTCTGGCCACGGCGAGGCAGATTCTCTTCCTTCCTGGTCAAAAACACCCTAAGCTGTACAGGAGGGGTTCGCACTCAAAGATCTCCACCACCCTCCAGTTCTAAACACCTTACTCTCTCTTAAAGGACAAGGAAAGCACCGCCCCCAACCCGCCTCCACACACTCAGAGCACAGCCACACTAACAGCTCTAGCCTGGGCTGGGAAGCTTTCCCAGGCCAAGTGTCTCAGGAAGGCACAGCCTGTCTGGGACAACGCAAACCTCTTATTTCCTGAACATGGGTGTTCATTCAGTGGGGTTCAGCGGGGTGGCTCTGGAAGGTCGGACTCGTGTATCTGGTTGGAGGAGACCAGGGCAGAGTGCTGGGGAGGAGCAGTGTGGCCTGTGGGGCTTTCCTGATGGAGCCCAGGAGTACAGACTGGAAGCCTGCTCCCCACCACTACCTGCAGGGTTCCTCCTCTTCCCAGGAGCAGCAGGGGCAAGCAAGCCGTCCACTACATATCTATGCTTCCAGAAACCAACCAAGACGCAGTCCAGTTACGCTGCCCTCTGCAGAGCCACGACAGTCACAACCCTACCCTCCCTCCCCCACCTCCACTGACCGCTATCACTGCCCCAAGAGCTACATCTGGGGAACAACAGAGAAGCCCGCTCCCTTTGTAGGTGAGCTCTGCCCCAAACGATCAGAAATGAAACCCCAAACTATTCATTCTTAGCATAAAAGGGTATGTCTGCCCAAGGTCATCTTTCAAAATGAAAGATCAAAATGCCCCATGGTGTCCCACTTCCTGCTGACATTGGGACTTGGGATGCCCCATAAGACAAGTCTGCCCACCTTTCCAACTGGCTTCATTCCACCCACAGGGAGTTCTAAGTCCCCTGACCCCCACTCCAATCTCAACCAAGAACCGCAGGAAAGGAGATGGTGCCCTTGCAGCCTTTTCTCAGCAACCCCACCCCTCCCGTGTCAGATTAGCACGGTTCCCCAGCAACTCTGAGCTTGTGAACTGGGCGTCCGTGCTGGGCCCCCAGAGAACCCCATACTACCCTTCCCAGCAGACCTCTCTCACACACTCAACTGCACACACGCAGTCTGCCAATGGATGGATCCTACCCAGAGCAGTACCTGCAACACCTCGCACAGCAAACACACAAGCGGCACAATGACAGCAGACAGCACCTCTGCCAAGTTATTCTGTGTGTTCACTTGCCTGCACACTACAGCACGCCAGGCTGTGGGGCTGGGGACACCCCGATCCAGTGGACACACAGCTACGAAGGACAGAGGGTCAGAGAGGTTGGGTGGAGTCCAGGGCCAGGGTGCTGGACTGTGCATGGTGGTCTGGGAAGGCCTCACCATTACCACAATCCCAGAAGACCATTCCAGACCCCAAAGCAAAGCACTGGACACACTGCAGCAGATGCAGGACCCATGGCCCAGCTGGGGGTGAGGAAGTACACACAACGGGCAAGGGGTCCAGGCTCAGAGTCCAGGAGGACACCTAAGGACCCAGACTAGGCTCTGTTCTGAGAAGCCACCAGAAGGTTCTAAGCAGGAGGGACAGGAGACACAGGACACAGACTGCCGGGACAGCCTCTGTGAGAAGTGATAGCTGGTTTAGTCAGGTGACAGACAGGGCAGAAGGCAGCATCTAGACCTGGAAGCAATCTTTAAAAAGCAGAAGGTTGTGCAGGGTAGGTTAGATGTGCCGGGACAAGGACAAGATCTGCAGCAGGATAGCCTCTCATTTGAGGCTTAATCTGAATCTGTTCTTCCTGGGGAAGCAGGGCGGAGAAGGCCTGGGAGCAAAGCCACAGCCCAAGTACCTCCTGGCAGCGGGGGTGGGGGATGTGGGTGGAGGGGGGTGCATCTCTGATGGAAGGTTAGCTGGGTCTGCACATGGTACCTCAGACGAAGATGGAGAGGACCCTCAGCACCTGCCAGCTTCCTCACACCCAGAGTTCACCTGTGCAAAGATTAGGCCAATCAAACGTGTCACACCCAGACTGTCCCTTTAATACCTGGAAATCCTCTCAGGGATAGACCCCAGGCTACCTGCCACAGGACATTAACTATCTTGAAAACTCACCTAACTCCTGGCTACCTGCCCCCATCTAGGAAAGGCATGGATAACCCACCCCACACATACACCCTCAAGACAAGAAATCGACACAAATCTGGCTTTGGAGCATCTTTTGGCTGTGCCCCCTCAGAACCTTGGTGGTACCACCTAATGCTAACTCAAGAGGAAGACAGAGCCAGGCAAGCTGGGGAAGACACAGACAGGGCAAGGGCAGGAACGCTCCACCAGGCTCTGAGATTTCTTTGGCTTTTCTCTCCAACCAGCTGTCCTCATTAGCTGGCATCAAAACTTGAACTCCAGGAGAAGTGGGCCAGACGGGCCCTGTACTCCCTGCAGCGGGATGGAGCGGGGTGGCCGGGCTCCTGCAGCAGGTCCTCAGCCTGAAGCTTGTGCCCCGGGTGGTCAACGGGACCCTGGGCCCCAAGTCCACTTTGCTCTGCTCCTTCCCAGACATGTGGTATGGTATGTTCCTGTGGGCACTGGTGTCTTCTGTCTTCTTTCATGACCCTGCTGGATTACTGGCCCTCTTCACCCTCAGACATCACAAATACGGTGCGGCACTTGCGGGAACCGCAGGAAAGGAGATGGTGCCCTTTGAAGCCCTCACCTTGGGCACCGGACAGACGATCTGTGTCATGGTGGTCCCCTTCTTTCGGGCTTTAGCTACTCCATAGCACACACCCTTACGCTGTGATGTCACGCCTGTTTAAAGACTTCTCCAAAGGCGTGCACAGGTTTCTGAAGTCCTCAGATGGAAGCAGCGTGGATGAACAGGAGTGTGAAGACCGTCACCACAGCCCTTCTTCCACTTGAAGCGTCAGCAGTCGAAGACCTCTGCGGACCCATCACTCAACCAAAACTCTTGGCTTTCTTTTTTGTGGTTATTTGAGACGTTTTGCACACACATCTTCACCCAAGCCAAGCCCACATGCTTCTAGGTTAGCATTCCTCACACTAGAATTTCTTTGAGAAGATGCAGTTTCAGAGAAACAAGAGAAAATGCTGGCTGCCTTGAAGAGAGCAGACTGCTGTACTCAAAGCTTAAATTAATCTCTTCTCGACTGGAAGTTAGCAGACACTTCCTCACTAAGTCTTCCTAACAGTGAAGCCATGATGGGTTTGGTTGAGCACAGCTCTGAGAACAGCTGAGCTAGATAGAGCAGGAAAAGGAGCCGGAGTAAAGTTGTAAGTAGCAGCTCTGCTCCAGCGTGAGGAGTAGCAACTTCTGAGAACGTGACGTTTTATGGATAACTGTCTTGACCTCTGACTATTTAATATATTTTAAGAAATGTGAATTTATTGTTTTGTAATTTGATCAAAATAAGCTAATTAAGACTTAAAAAAAAAGACATGGGATCTTGCTCTGTTGCCCAGGCCAGCCTTAAACTTCTGGGTCCAAGCGAGCCTCCTGCCATGCACTGAGTGGCTGGGACTGTTATGCCTAGTTGAGGCTCTTTTTCCAAAGAATTTCTATGCCACCTTTCCCTCTCATTTTAATCCTATTATTTATGTTTACTTTCACTGGAAAGACACAGTATTAAGTAGCTTGGGATGAAAGTTGAGGCCAGATGACAGGATACTCTTTGGACATTCAGACACAAATAAAGATTCTGTTTTATTTTTCCTTAGTGACTGGCTTATTAATAACTCAGAAAATTAGAGCATGCAGCTGTAACCAGGGTTAGTGGTTCTTGATCCTTGTGTTTAGCTGGTGGTGGCTCCTCAGCCTACCTTTGCAGGCTTTGAGTATCAACGCCCATGAAGTGCCTAAAACTTCCTTTTCAGATCTACCCCACGCCCCCCTTTTTACTTTTAGTCAAGAGAATTTATATTCTTAAAGAGAGATACCAAGAAAAAAAAGAGAGATACCAATTTTTAAACTTAATTTGAGCTATTTTAATTTTTATTTCACTGCCCGAAAACTATGACCTTTAAAGGAAAGCACTGAAATGAAAGGGTCAGTTAAGTCAGTCAAAGGTTTGTCTCAAATCCAGGGCTCTTGTGTGTTACCTGTTGTGACCTTTTTTCACAGTAGTTTCTGGTGATTAGCTCTGACACTGCTTTGTTTTGTTTTTAAGAGTCTTCCTCTAGCCCTAGCTGGTCTGGAACTTGCTATGTAGACCAGGCTGTCTGTCCTCAATCTCAGAGATCCACCTGCCTCTGCCACCAGGGCTGGGATTAAAGGAGCGTGCCACCTCACCCAGCCCATTAACTGAAATTTTTAAAGGAGAGTTTTCATTGTGAGATTCAGGCTGACAAGCTGTGAAGACATGAATTCATCTAATATGCTCTACGGCTTCTGGTTAAAAATAGCCAAGAGGGGTTGTCAATATGGAGCAGCAGATAAAGGCACTGGCCACCAAGACAAGACAACCTGAGTTCAATACCTAGGACCCACATTGTGGAAGGATAGAACCAACTCCTACAAGTTGTCCTCTGACCTGTACGTGTAAGCAAACACACACATACATACATACACACACACACACACACACACACACACTCTGAATGTAATAAAAATTTTTTAAACAGTGCAAAGAACCAATTTGCCCAGGAATGTCATAGAAAAAAATTACAGAGGGGTTACAAAAAAATAACTGGTCTATTCCTTTGACTAATTAGACCACTTGTCAAAGTTATAGTGACGTACCAGAATTGAAGACAACGAAAGTGTAGGTTAACGTCTCTTCAAATTCCCCAGCGAGAAGCTCAAATCTTTCTCCCAACAATTTGTTTTAAAGACTTCAGTTTTCTGTTTAAGGTGCTATGAATTTGGAAAATACCCCTTCAGTTTGAGAAATTTGGAGCCCTGTATCCTGCACTCTGGGATATGATCTGGGCCATGTGTTCTGAAAGCTGCCTCTTACACGAGGTCTCACTGAAACAACCGTTTCCGTATACTGTCACTAGGCACACAGGTGAATAGTTGGTGGGCTTTTCGAAGTTCCTACTAAATAGGAATTTTTGAGCATACTCATCTGTGACTGCAATGTCAGGTTATTTCAGAACTGAGACACAAAGCAGGGGGTTTTCTTTCCTATGTTTCATCTGCTCTTTCAAAAAAAGACCTCAGCCGGGCGTGGTGGCGCGCACCTTTAATCCCAGCACTCAGGAGGCAGAGGCAGGTGGAGCTCTGTGAGTTCAAGGCCAGCCTGGTCTACATAGCGAGTTCCAGGACAGCTCAGGCTTCATGGAGACCCCGTCTCAAAAAGACAAAAAAACAAAAAACAAAACCCTCAACTACAAAATGTATCTTCAAATGATGGAATGTTGCATCCATCCCAGTATGTGAAGCCATCTTCTGTGAGTAAGTATATATGGACTCCACAGTCGGAGCTGGGTAGCTGAACTATTTCCAGGGAGAAAACACTTGGATGATAAAGAATACTCTGCTTCGTTCCTTCTGTCTCTCACCTCAGATACAGATGTGCTGTGAATGGTTGTGTTGGACATTTTACCTTTCGTAGTTTCTTTGACAGTTGTTACCACAGCCACCTTTCTTCAGAGACAGACAACCCCGAATCCCAACTTTCCACCTCCCCCTCCTTCCTTTTTTTTTTTTAAAATTGTGGGAGAGGAAATCAGCCCCCAACCATAAAAGTGATCTCTCGATTCTTTACTAGGATTTCAGGGTGAAAATTAAGATGAAGTGTAATGATTGTTACCTGAGAAAGATGTGACTATGTCCTTTACCTTTTTTGCAGCAAGATGCCACTTAAGGAATGTTTAAACAACTCACGTAAATAATGAAGTCATTCCTTTGTCCTTTAGGTTGTTTCCTCATTCAGACTTTCTAACTGCTCTGGTTTGCATTACGTTCTGTGACACCGCAGGGCACCAACCTTCCCTAAGGAACTGCTTCCTGAATGTGAAGCCTGATACTGTAGCGGTCCACTTATGGAAGGGCTTTTGAACATGTACTTTTTGTGCACTAGGTAAGGCTGGCTGTGACCAAAGCCAGCTAAACTTTTTATATTAGGTCACTTCACTGACTGCTATCGTCAAAACGGATCAAATCTTTGCACAAAAGAAAATTATTTAAATTTTATTTTTCTGACATTTCTAATACTAGTATAAATGTTTATCAGTAAAGAATTACTTTAAAAAACAAACAAACAGCCGGGCATGGTGGCGCACGCCTTTAGGGAGGCAGAGGCAGGAGGATCTCTGTGAGTTCAGGGCCAGCCTGGTCTACACAGTGAGTTCCAGGACAGCTGGGGCTACAGGGAGACCCTGTCTCAAAAAGACCAAAACAAACAAATGAACAAACTTGAACTCCAGAAGTCATCACCCTCTCCCCTGGCCACTTCCCTGGGATCACCCTTGGGCGAGCCAGGGAGGAGTGAGCCTCTGACTGAAGCCCTCCCAGGCCACCAAACCCAATGACCCTCCTGAGCTCCTCTTGGACTTGGCGAAGAGGGGCACCCCTGACTGCCAGGCTCTCCATCCTTGAGAGGGCTTTGTGGCTGGAACCCTCTTCACGCCAACTTCCCAGGAAAAGCTGAGTACTGAGTGACCACAAAATGCTGACTCCACTTGGGACCTACTGCAGATGGGGGGGAGAGGAGCAGCAGAGGGACTCTACCCCTAGGGGGTTCAGAGTTCAAGTGGGCTTGTGATCAAGCTACCCTCTAATCCCCTTCCCTCCCTCCTTTCCCAGTTAGAAAAGAAAGGCTGAGTTAGAAGGCTGTTCCCTCCCCAGAGGAGGAGGGATGACTGACGAGGGAAAAACCTTAAGCCTCACTGACTTATACTAAACCAGCAGTTCTCAGGTACAAAAACCAGAGAACTCAAAACAAGTGAATGACCACGTCATGCCCTTGACAAACCAGGGTAGCGTCTTAATATAACCTAAAAGGTTAAATTTCCTAGCTTGTCACCGAAAGGACTCGTTTGGGTTTGTCTGCTTGAGACTTACCTATGTAGCCCAGGCTGACTTAGAACCTTTCCTGCCTCAGTCTCCCTGTGATGGGAGCACAGATGTGAACCACCATACCGGCTTCAGAGCATCTTCTCATGGTCCAGTTTGTTCAAATGACAGTGCAGACAAGATCCAAAGAACACACCATCACATTTCATTTCTAAAAACCCTCTTCTCAAAGTCCATTTCTTTATTGATAAAAAAATGTTTGGTGGCGCACACCTTTAATCCCAGCACTCGGGAGGCAGGTGGATTGCTGTTGAGTTTGAGGCTAGCCTGGTCTACATAGCTAGTTCCAGGCCAGCTGGGGCTATGGGGTGACCCTGTCTCAAAAAGACCCCGAAACATTAATGTTACAATAATAATAGAAAAAGATATCATAAATGCCTGGTCTCCATAGAGAATCCAGGCCAGCTGGGGCTACAGGGAGACCCTGTCTCAAAAAGGCAAAAAAAAAAAAAAAAAAAAAATTGTTTTACAGAATTTCCTACACTTAGGAATTGGACCACTGCATATGTTTAACACTGCTCTTGGGAGATGGAGGTCATCCTTACCAGAGCTATCAGGCCATCTCAAAATAAGGGATGGAGGAAGGTGGGGGAGAGAGGGTAAGAGGAACTGTCAAGGTCAATTGATGTGTTCCTACCCATTTCCCCTATAAACCACAGTCAGCTATAAACCATAGACAGTGGGTTCTCCCACGAACACTCAGTAAGTCCTTGTGCTCTGTACACACCCTCCCAGGAGTCTCTCCAGTCCTCAGAGAGCACAGCAGAGTCAACAGCCCCCGCCACCCCCCCAAAAAGCAGATTCAAGGACATGTGCTCAGAAAGTTCAGATTCACTTTGGCAGGAGCTGTGGGTACTCGGACACTGAACCTTAAAAGCATGTAAGCCTAATGCAATTCTCTCACTTTACAGACAAGAAACAAAGGCAGAAAAAACATGGGGTGTTACTGCCTGCTGGCTGGGAGCAGGATCAGAAGTGCAATTAGCGCATGATGATAATCATATACATACATACATTCATTTGTCTATGTGTATGTGTGGGGGTGCACACAAGCCACAGTGCCTGTGGACATCAGAGGATAACTTGTAGGAGTCAGTTCTCTTCTTCCAAGATGTGGGTCCTGGGGATCAAACTCAGGTCATGAGCGTTGGTGGCAAGTGCCTTTACCTGCTGAGCCACCTCACTGACCCCACAATTTTAAAAAAAAAACCAGTATTTACAACAGGCAGCACCTAAGGCCCTTTTGTACTTGGCACTACGCAATGCCTTTGGGAACATTCACCACTCTCAATGCTCACTCCAAAAGCAACACGTTCTGCTCTAGGACTAGGCTAACAAATAGTGGTTCTGAGAAGCTGAGCAATGTACCCCAAGACTGCCCAGAGCTCAGAAAGGGAGCTAGGACGCGATCACAAACCCTCTGACCGCAGAGCTACAACTCCCCCAGCCAGGCTACTTCCTGTACTAGAAGGGGTATAGCCCCAGTCATGCTCAGCCAGCACAGGGTAGGGTAAGAAAGGGCCCAGGCTCCAAAGAGGAGCAGAGGGTGGCGGTTTATCTGGGCTCAGCTTGTGTGGCAGAGGATCCCCAGGTACTTTGGTCAGCTGGATTACTGGTTAGCTATACTTCAAATGGACACAAACAAATAAAGCTCTGGAATGTCGGACCTGACTCCAGCTCAGGGTCATCTTTTCTCCACACAACAGCTAGAAGCAGACACACAACAAAGCCATCAGTAAGGCTGCTACATGGGGAGACCCACTGCGGGCACCTGTGAACTCCCCTGAGGGTCTTTCAGAAGGCAAACCAACAAAACTTAAAGCATGGTAGCTCATTCCTGTAATTCTAATACTAGAAGGCAGAGGCAGGAGGCCTGCCATGAGTTCAAAGGTCAACCTGGGCCATACAGAGGTTATACTAGGCTCTAAGAGTGAAACCCTGAAATTTGGTTTTTTTTTTTTTTTTTTTTTTTCCGGTCTTTTTGAGACAGGGTCTCCCTGTAGCCCCAGCTGGCCTGGAACTCACTGCAGACCAGGGTGGCCTCGAACAGAGATCCGCCTGCCTCTGCCTCCAGAGTGCTGGGATTCAGCTACACCTGGCTAAAATTTGTTTTAAAAACTCATCAGGGC
Source organism: Nannospalax galili (assembly GCF_000622305.1). Lineage (NCBI taxonomy): Eukaryota > Metazoa > Chordata > Mammalia > Rodentia > Spalacidae > Nannospalax > Nannospalax galili. The sequence continues at coordinate 1,188,159 of NW_008346079.1, read as the reverse complement.
AGGGCTGAAGAACTGACTGTGCTAAAATTCTTCCAGGGGACCTGGGTTCGATTCCTAGCACACACATGATGGTGAAAAACCACCTGTTCCATGGAATTCAACACCCTTTTCTGGCCTCTCTCTACAGGCACTTCAAGCAGCACGCTCAGGCAAAACACACAATAAAATAAAAATAAATAAAATGCCCTTTTAAAAAAACTTCATCATGGCCGGGCATGGTGGCGCATGCCTTTAATTCCAGCACTTGGGAGGCAGAGGCCAGCGGACCCTTGTGAGTTCAAGGCCAGCCTGGTCTACGTAGCAAGTTCCAAGTCAGCTGGGGCTACAGGGAGACCCTGTCTCAAAAAAGACCAAAAACAAAAACAAAAACAAAAAAAACTTCATCATTGGGGCTGGAGAGATGGGTCAGCAGTTAAGAACACTGGTTGTTCTTGCAGAAGACCTGGATTAGAATCCCAGCACCCACATGGCAGCTAACAACTGTCCATAACTCCAGTCCCAGGGGACCCAATAGCCTCTTCTGTCCTCCTCGGGCATTGCACCACACGGGTACACTTACCTACATGCAGGCAATACATGCATACACATAAAATAAAATTTAAAATAATTTTAAAATATTGGAAAAAAAAAACACAAAAAAACAAAAAAACCCACCTCATCACTGTTGGGAATGATGGCAAGCCTGTATCCCCCAGGCTTCAGGAGGCTGAGGTGTAGGGGGAATCCCCATCATACCACATTTCAGTTCTTTGGTTATCACCAACCTTTAAGACTGTCAATACTGGGGCTGGAGAGATGGTCTAGCCTGCAGACCCAGTTCAGTTCCCAGCACCCAGATGGCGGCTGACAACCCTCCTTAACTCAAGTTCCAGGGGATCCAACACCCTTTTCAGGCCTGAGGGCACTGTACACACATGGTGCGCTTACACATACACACGCAGGCAAAATGCTCATACACGTAAAATAAAAATTTGTTGATCAAAAACCTTGTTTAAGACTGTCAAGTACTGCACTTGAGCCTGCAAGCTGGGCCGGGTCCCCTGGACACACTGTGAAAGGAGAACAAACTCTTGCAGGTTGTCCTCTGATCATCACATGCTTTCACTCGCACATAAAAACACACATACAATGAACGGAAAAAAAATTAAGATTGCCCATAATATTGTTCTCATCTGTGGATAACCAAAGTTTTGTTTTGTTTTTTATTATAAATGTGCACCAATTCACAGGGCCAAGAGTAAATCTACCCTTTTTTTTGAGACAGGCTCAGTAAAGTAGCACAGGCTGGTCTTCGACTTGTGGCAACCCTTTGACAGCCACCTTCCTAGGCTAGACTGCAAGCGTAAACCACCATGCCCAGAATAAAAGTCAAAAACCATTTTTTTTGGGGGGGTCTTTTTGAGACAGGGTCTCCCTGTAGCCCCAGCTGGCCTGAAACTTACTGTGTAGACCAGCCTGGCCTTGAACTCACAGACATCCACCTGGCTCTGCCTCTATCCTGGAATTAAAGGCAATGTGCCACGTGGCTTCTAAAGGTCAATTTTAAAGGTCCTTATATCATGTGGGACTGAGACTACACTGGAATGCATTCTTGCCCCCTTCTAACAGCAAAGAACAGAGACCTAGAGAAAAGTTCCTGGGGTCCTACAGTCTGCCACACACACTAACACAGGCCCCAACACAGGCCCCCAGGGGACTAATCAATCTCACAGGACTAATCAGTCTCAAAGTGAGTGCTCGCCATGACCCCACCGGACAGGTGCATCCTAAACTAACTGGTGCCTATTATACAAACAGGGAAGGTGATGCACACTGTGGTCAGGTGACTGCGGCGCATTGCTAAGAGGTGGTAGACCTAGCACTTGAACCTGTGCAGTAAGCCCAACACCCAGGCTTCTCCCATCCCTCTTCACTCAGGTGCTGTAGATCCCAGGAGTGTGGCTGGAATAAGGACACAAACTACTACTTTGGGGAAGCTGTCCAAAAACAAAAATGCAAATCAAGACTTAAAACGGTAACCCTAAAGCCAGACACAGTGGTACAACACTGGTAATCTCTGGGAGACCACCTGTATTTGAGGCCAGACTGGGCTACACAGCCTCTCTCTCTCTCTCTCTCTCTCACACACACACACACACACACACACACACCCTGCCCCCCCCCAAAAAAAATAGTACAATCCTAGGATTTGGAAGCTTAAACTAGAATAGAGAACTCCACAAGAAAGGACAGAGATCATAAAACATATTTTATTACTCGTCACTGCTTGTGTCCCTTAAGAACTAAAACACTAGCATCTGAGCCAAAAGGAGGGCTAAAAATAGGCACTTGCAGCAAGCTTTGGAAAGCTCTAAGCTTGCTTATGAGGCACTCACTGCTGCAGACTCCCAAAAACATATGCATCACAGAACACAGAAATCCCAAGACCACACACTCCAATGGTGTCACATTTAAATTTGTCCAGGCTGCAAATAAAACCAGGGCTGGAAAAGGGCCTAGAGATCCATGTTGCCTTGAGATAAGGCCACCACCTAACCTTACCAGAGGGACAACCCAATCACAGAATTCACTCTGAAAAGGCACCCAGGCCTCAACAACCGGCTTAAACCCAAAGCTCCTGGATTAGGACAGGTAGTCTGCCAAAGACTGTCCAAAGAGTCTAAACAACTCCTGGTCTCTCTCTTGCCTTAAGATTCCAGAAAAACAGGAACAGAACAAATCTACCCTACCTAGAATTTTTGCTTTGGGCACTTGGAGCAAGTCAGGCGTTATCCACTGAGGGAAAGTGGAGATGCCAGCCAAGCTGTCTTCCCACGATCAATAACCCCAGTGACGCAAGCTACCCAGGGCCCCTGGCCTTACACAGAATGCCAGCTCAGGCACCCAATCCCGCCTGATGTCATGGCTGATTTAAAACCACAAGGCAGGTTCACCATTAGCTAAGCGCGGCGGCCAGTGTGAACAGCCCCGGCTAAACTTCTGAGGAGCGCGGCTCTTGGGGATGATTATAGCTCTGACTTTAAAGAGGGGCAGGACCGAAGAGCGTCTTAAAGTCGTTTCCCCTACTCTGTGGGTGGAGAGCAGGGATCTGAAAGAAAATGGAGGTTTCAGCACTACCCCTTGCATAAGAGGGTTCTGGAAGGGACAGAGAGGAAGAAGGGGAGGAGGGCGTCAGGCCAGCGAACGCCCCAGCACACCCCACAAGCGCCCAACACACCACCCCGCATGCGCCCGAGAGAAGCCACCCGCACTGCCCTGGAAACCGCAACGTGCTGCGATTTTGGGTGGGGGCTGCTCTGCGCTCCCCGGGTCTCCAATGTCCAAATTCAGATCCCTCCACTGCGCCGGTGCCCACGGTCTAAAGATGGTCCGCCCCGCAGCCACGGCTGGGAGGGGAAAGGAGAAAGCGGCGGGCCCCGGTCTCGCTCACCCGCGCCGCCAGAGCGCACCGGCCCGGCCTCGGTCTCGTTAAGCGGCCTCCAGCGACCGCAGTCCCGCAGCGCTCCGAGCCCACGCGCGCGGGGGAGGGGAGCCCTGGGGCCCGGCCCGCGTAGCGAGCGGCCCGGCAGGGAGCACGGCG
>NW_008346079.1:1173707-1183466 GCF_000622305.1 Nannospalax galili | reverse complement strand
GGCTCCGCCCCGGCCCCGCCCTACACGGCCACTCAGCGGCGCAGGCCGCGCGTGGGGCGGGGCGCGGGCGCGGACGGGGGCGAGCACGTGCCTGATGCAACTCCGGCGGGGAGGGGCGGAGCCTTAAAGGCCCAGCGCTCGGGCCGCAGGTGGAGCACATGGGGCTCGGCCGCGTGGCCCGCGGCCCGACTGGCTTGCTGCTACTGCCGCGTCCGGGGTGGCGGGGCGCGCGGAGGGCGCGCGCTGTGCCCATCTCCGAACCTGGAGGATGCTGGAGCGAGGTCTCCCGCCGCGCCGCAGCGCATGCCCCGCCCGGGTGACCTTGGCCCGGCGGCACTGGGCACCCCGGGCTGCGCATTGCTGATCCCTGCTGGGCCGGGCCGAGCCACCCCTGGGTCCTTCGGCCCTTTGCTCCCTACGGCCACCGTCGGAGTTCCCCAAAGCGCCCACCCCAGCCAGGTCCCCCGAAACCGAGTATTATGGGCAGGAAATGGCTCTGCGTTCCAGTAGATTATGGTTTTCTAAAGAATTGTTTAGGGTGGAGTTGAGCTATTTGGGGACTTCGGAGATGGGAGGTTTTTGTCCCAACCCTGCCCCTTCTCCCTTCAAGAAGTCTGCAGCAGTCAGGCCCACTTCCTGCGCCTCAGTTTCCCCATTGTGAAATGAACGAAATATGCCGGCAGTTTCAAACTTCACTGTGCGTTCAGTTCAGTATTTACTAACCTCGTTTGGGGGCCGGCAGGGTTCTTGGAAATGGGTTTCCCAGTAGACCAGGCCGGCCTAGGAAGATGGGAAAGGGCACAATACACACGGTGAACGACGGTCGGGTCCGGCATCCTTGAAAACCCGAATGGCTGCAGGAGTAAATCGGACCAGGTTGGTTCCTGTAGTTGGGTTGATATGGGAAGATGCCCTTCAACTCTGATCTAAAAGTACTGGGAATCAGACCAGGTCCAGATGGACTCAGGAAATATGTGAGGACCTAAAGATTTCGGGCACACCCCTCCCTCCACTGGAGCAGTGGCCTCAGGCTGGCCATGTCCACCGGAATACTCAAAGGCTGTCCGTGTCCAAGACCAGGATTAGACAGGTCACCTGCATGGGCAAGGCTTACTGGAAAGGCTTGGAAGGCAGGCCAAGGCAGTGTGGTCACCCAGCATTGTTGAGAAGGGCTGGTGGGGGTCTCCCCCGGCCCCATGTCCAGCGCCAGATGGGTTCCACACTTCCCTGACAACCCCTCTCTTGGAGGAAAAATGGGTAATTAATGCCCCACTTAAGGGGTCAGTGAGGCAGTTACCGAAAGTGCCTTGTCAACCACATACACAAGCCAGCTTCAAGAGGTGCCACGGAGCCTAAGGAGTAAAGGGATGCCATGAACCTCAGCAGGGTTTTACAGAACCGTGGGATCCTTAATCAGAAGACTAAATCAGTGCCTGTTGCCACTGGGTTGCACTTTTATTTATTGCTAAATACTTCCTGAAGACTATTTACACTAGACCTGCTCGCGGCTTTGTCACTGACTACTGCCTATCCCTGGGCATGATAGAGGCCATGTCTTGTTTGAGTTGAGTCTTTTGGGGCCTAGACTGTACCAGGTAGCCTGGGTCATGATCTTGAACTTGTAATCCTCGCACCCCACTCCACTCCCAGGTGCTGGGAGTACAGACTTGTACTGCCACACCTGGCTGTTGGCCATTCTTTTACATAACAGTTTTTATACAATTGGGTGTAGGGGGAGATGTAATCCATGTAACTTGTGGGGGTAGCAGGCCATTGTGTAGCATGGAACTGGTGGTCTGTCCTTCCAGAGGACCTGAGTTCGATTCCCAGCACCCATGTCAGGGCTCACTGCAGTCAGCATGGCATTCACACACACAAACACACAGACACATACACATAACTTTTAAAAATAATAGGGGTAGGCTGGGTGTGGTGGCACAGGCCTTTAATCACAGCAGTCCAGAGGCAGAGGCAGGCGGATCTCTGTGAGTTCAAGGCCAGCCTGGTCCACATAGTGAGTTCCAGGAGAGCTGGGGCTACAGGGAGACGAAAAAAAAAAAAAAAAAAAAAAAAAAAAAAAATGTAGAGATTTTAGAGCCTGGCATGGTGTATGTAGTCTGTAATCTCAGGACTCAGGAGGTGGGACCAGGAAGATCAGGAGTTCAAGGCCAGCCTTGACTGTGTAATAAGTCTGAAGATAGCCTGGGCTACTCGTGATCCCATCCTTCTTCCCCCAAAAAGTAAATAAAAATTACTGGAATTGGACAGGCCCCAGTCTTAGTCGAAGAATTATTGGCAGCTGATTACTGCTGGGTGAGGAAGAGCTAATCTTAAAGGGCGGGACTCTAGATAGGCTATCTAGACCCCAGTGGATGAACTTGCACTGAGGAACATCTGGGGACACTGACTTGACATGATAGGCAAATAAATGACAGAATGTGTGAACTCCAGTGCATGAGGTGGGGTGCTATGGGTGGATGTCAATGGGGAAGAGACATAAAGATGACAGGATTGATTGAGATGTTCTGTACGAACACACAAAAAATAAGAAATTATTTAAAAAATTACAAAGTGGGTCTAAATACCTGTTTGTAATTAACTATGTGTGTTCCCTCCTGATGCTGAGAACTTCCTGAACTGAGGTAGAATTGGCCAGTGAAGACTGGGGAACTAAGATTCTTGTAACCTGAATCCCCTCCCTGAAATTGTGAAAGACCCTGTACAGCCTCCCATCCCAGGAGCATGATTTTATCTTATTTTAGGGCTCAGATGAGTGAAGGAAGATCTTGGTGCTTTAACTTACAACACACTTGGACACACAAGGTTTTGTTTAATTTTTTTTGTACAGTTTTTGGTTGGTTGGTTGTTTTGTTTGTGGGTTTCGTTTTTTGGTTTTTTTTTGGTGGGACTTTATTTTTGTGAGTTTTGGGGGGGGCAAGTGTTTTATGTATATGCGTGTATTGCCTGCATGTGGGTAAGTGCACCCGTGTCATGCAATGCCCTCGGAGGACAAAGAGGCTGTCAGATCCCCTGGAACTGGAGTTAAGGACAGTTGTTAGCTGCCATGTGGGTGCTGGGATTCAAACCTGGATCTTCTACAAGAACAGTCAGTGTTCTTAACCACTGAGCCATCTCTCCAGCCCCATGTTTTTTGGTGTTTTTTGTTTTTTTTTTTGGTCTTTTTGAGACAGGGTCTCCCTATAGCCCCAGCTGTCCTGGATTCACTGTGAACCCCAGGCTGACCTCAAACTCACAGAGATCCGCCTGCCTCTGCCTCTCGAGTGCTGGATTAAAGGTGTGCACCACTATGCACGGTGTGTGTTTTGTTTTTAAGACAGGGTGTCATGTAGCCTAGACTAGCCTCACACTTGCTCTGTGGCCTACCATAACCATGGACTTCTGATCGACCCGCCTCCACCTCCCAGTGTACCTCCATGCCTGGCCTTGGATACCCAGTTTTATTCCTCTGTGAGTTTGATTTTCCAAAGGACCTTGAGTCTTTGGAAGAACTTGCACTGGGCCAGTAATTTCCTCTGATAGCTCATGGGGGATGGGTAAAGAGGGAGAGACCTTGACCAGAACCAACAGTGCCAGCTGGGGAGAATTCCCCAGCCCCTGAAGACTTCCTGGCATGTATAGTGCGATGATTTCAGCTCCTGGGAAGAGGCTCAGCTGAGATCTCCCTATGATCTCAGTGGACTCAGCCTTAGCTGTCATGTGGGAGGGGGTGGTGGCCAGTGGACACTGACCGTTGGTTGCCTTCATACCAATTTAACCCCAGGGCAACTGTTTTCTATCATGTGTAATTATGTGCACAGGTTATACATGGAAGAGGCTCAGAGGAAGGGGGTGGAGAAGGATGAGATGGTTTGCCTTGGAGAAGAGCTGACAGGGGCTTGACTTCTCAACAAACTTGCCCTTCTGAGTTGGTTTCTCATGCCAGCCCAGCCTCCTCGCATCAATTCTACTTAAGTGAACTCTTCCTGCATCCTCCATGCCCACTGCCCTCCAGGGTAGTCCTGTACCTCTCAAGTGCTCTCACAATGGGCTGCTGTTTTTTTGAGACAGGCTCTCATGCAGCCTAAGGCTGGCCTCAAACTCAAACTCAAAATGCAAGTGACCTTGAACTTCTAATCTCCTTCCACCCCCAGATGCTGAGACTGAGAATGTGTACCACCACATTCAGTTCTTGGTGTGTTAGGAATGGAACCCAGGGGGCTGGAGAGATGGCTCAGTGGTTAGAGCACTGGCTGCTCTTCCAGAGGATTTGGGTTTGCTTCCCAGCACCCACATGGTGGCTAACAGCCATCCATAACTCCAGTTCCAGGGGAATCCAAAAACCCTCTTTTGACCTCCTCGGGCATTGCATGACATGGGTGCATTTACATACATACAGGCAATGCACTCATACACATAAAATAAAAATTAAAAAATGGAATCAAACCTTTAACATTTTGGTTGTTAGCCTTCCCCTTTAATGGCTGCACTATCCCTCCAGCCCAAATAAAAAAGAATGGAACATAGGACTTCCTATGTGTCAGACACATGCGTGACCACCTGAGCTGCATCTCCAGCCCAGGCTTATCTCTTGATGGGACTGCTGCCCAGTTCACCACACAGACTCCAGCACCACACAGCCTCTGCCTGTGATGGACTCAGAGAGGCCGGCACCTCAGCACAGCCTGAGCCTTGCCTCCCAACTGTGCTGGCTTCCTCCCATATAGGCTGCCCCTCAGCAACTGCACACCACTCTTACCCATCAGGGAGATGCTAGGAAACCACAGAGATTCCATCTCACCTGAGTTAGAATGACCATCAACCAAATCATCCAGTGAGAGAGAGAGAGAGAGAGAGAGAGAGAGAGAGAGAGAGAGAGAGAGAGAGAGAGAGAGCAACAGAATCCTCACACACTGCTGGTGAGGTATATAAGCTAGTACAGCCACTATGGAAGTCACTATGGGGGTGCCCCAAAAGTAAAACCATCTGTGACAGCTCTACCACTCCTGCCTGGGTAAAACCAGGAAACGAAGTCCACAGACTTCTGTGCCTATGCCACGTGCATTATAAGCAAAATGTGGTAAGCACAATGGAGTGTTACCAGCTTGGGTGAAGATGGCCAGAAGAGGGTCAGAGAGATGGCTCAGAGGGTCAAGGAGCTTGCCGCCAAGCTTGTCCACCTGAGTTCAACCCCCAGTCCCACATGGTGGAAGGCGAGAACAGACTCCCTGGTTGTCCTCTGACCTCCCCCACGCAAACACTAATAGGTAAATGTAATTGTAAAACACACTGTAACAAACATGAAAGGTTTGGTGGCCTATTCACTGTTCCATTCTGTCAACAAATACTAACCGAGCATTTACAATGTTGCCAGGCCCTGCCCAGGCCAGATGCAGAGAAATGTGCACTAGACACATTTCTCTCCTTTTGCAAGTTTTGATTCGTTCCCTGTGGACCCTGCATGTCCCTGCCACACCGAGCATGACAGAGCTGTTAAGACGGTGCCCTGAATATGGATGTCGCCCTCACTGTCCAGTGATTTGGGGTGGATATTTAGCCTGTCTCTAAACTTCAGTGTCCCCATTCATGAACTGGAGATTGCATTGCTTACCCCAGAAAGCTTCGGGGAGGACCAGGTGAGCTACCTGCGGTGACTGCACAGCACAGCACCGGGTGCATCCTGTGTGCTGGGTAAACATGACCCTCTGCTTCTCTCGGCTGTGACCGTGTCTTCCATCACCACTGTCCAGAACTCTGCTTGTCCTTCAAGGCTTGGTATCAAATGTTAGCCTCTTCTCCAAAATTGCATTTCCTTTCCACAGATCACTCCCAACTCTCAGCTGCTGGTAGAAATTTCCTGAGCATGTGAGCACTTTTTATTTTCCACACTGAGCTGTAAGCATGCTTTATCCTCTGGATGGAACGTAGATTTCAAATGTTGGGGCTTTGGTGGCCTTTTGGTTTTGTCCTTTTGAGATAGGTTCTCCCTGTAGCCCCAGCTGGCCTGGAACTCGCAATGTAGGCCAGGCTAGCCTCCAACTCACAGAGATCCACCTGCCTTTGCCTCCCAAGTGCTGAGATTAAAGGTGTGTGCTACACACCCAGCTGTATGGCTTGTTTTTTTTTAGGGTCTTGTAGCCCATGTTGACCTTACTCTCGATATATAGCCAAGGCTGATTATGAATTCCCAATCTTCCTGTCTCCTATTTTTTTTTAAGATTTCATTTTATTTTTGAGACAGGGTCGAACTATGTAGCTCTAGTTGATCTGGAACTTGATATGTAGACCAGGTTGGCCTCAGACCAGAGATCCACCTGCCTCTACCTCCCAAGTGCTGGGATAAAAGGTGGCACCACCACGCCCAGTCTTACCTTTATTTTTAATTCTGTGTGCATATATGTGTATGAGTGTAGGTACCCAAGGTTAGCAGAGCATGTGAGGTCCCCTGGAGCTGCAGATACAAGAAGTTGTAAGCCACTCAACATGGGTGCTGGGAACTGAACTCAGGTCTCTGCAAGAGCAGCAAGTGCTCTTAACCCAGAGCCGTTTCTCCAGCTGGCCTCCAGTCTCTTGAGTGCTGGGATTACAGTAATGTACCACCCGGTCTGGTTCCAGGCCCAGCTTTTGTCCTTGCCCATTCCCTAGTTACAGGACCTCATTAAGTCTCCTTTCTCCCTGAGCTTTAGTGTTTCCATAAATAAATTGGCAAAAAGACTAAGCATAGTGGTACAGGCCTGTGATCCTAGTACTTGGGAGACAGAGGCAGGCAGATAGCTGTAAGTTTGGCCAGCCTGGTCTCTGTAGTGAGTTCTAGGCTAGCCAGGGTCTCTGTCACCTTACCAACTCCATAGCTCCATACCCCAGCAGGTTTCTTTCTCTCCCTCAGTCTCAGTTTCCTTGTCTGTAAAATGGGTTTGATCACAACGTCTACCCAGAGGGTTATCATAAAGATCAAGTGAGCCAATAACTGGAAGGGCTCAGAGTAGTGTGAGTGCTGTGTGCACACCCACTGGTGTCATAACATGGTCAGCCCAAAGATACCTTCTTTAAACCCAGAAGAAGCAGAGCCAATGCCACTCCGTTTTATAGATAGGACATCAAAGCCCAGGAGGATGTGGTGGTTGCCTAGAGCCCCGCTGCCAGGTGGTAGCTTTCCCCGCCGCATGAGAGGTTTGATTCTTCTATCCTGTTTCACTTCGTTTCAGTAGCCGGTGCCGGCCTTGATCTCACCTCAGTTGTCTTGCCTCAGCCGCCCACTACTGGGCTCACAGGCATGTCTTGTCTGGCCACATGGGTGGCTACCTCCTACATACTACACACATGCTCCACCACCCAGATGCACATGGGCTCCACATGGGTTTTTTTTTTTTCTCTTTAAGATTTAAAAAAATAGCCAGGCGTGTTGCTGTACACCTTGACAGAGGCAGGCAGATCTCTGTGAGTCCAAGGTCAGCCTGGTCTACATAGCAGCGAGTTCCAGGCCAGCTGGGGCTACAGGGAGACCCTGTCTCAAAAAGGCTAAAAAAAAAAAAAAAAAAGATTTTAAAAGATAAAAAATCTTTAAAAAGTTACACTTACAGGCTGGAGAGATGGCTCAGCGGTTAAGGACACTGGTTGTTCTTGCAGAAGACCCAGGTTCGAATCCCAGCACCCACATGGCAGCTAACTGTCTGTAACTCCAGTCCCAGGGGATCTGACGGCCTCTTCTGACCTCCTCGGGCACTACATGACACAGGTGCACTTACCTACACACAGGCAATACACGCATACACATAAATTTTTTTTAAAGTTACATTTATTAAGGTTAGAGAGGTCACTCAGCAGTTTAGGGCTCTTGCTGCTCTTCCAGAGAACCAGGGTTTGGCTCCCAGCACCCAGGTGGGGTGACTCACAGCCTTCGTAACTACTCTCCAGGGGACCTGACCTGAAGCCCTCTTCTGGCCTCCTTGGGCAACTGCATACATGTGGTATATACACAGACATACACATAAATAAAAATAAATCATTTTAGGTTTTTTGGAGACAGAATCTCCCTGCAGCCCCAGCTGGCCTGGAACTTACTATGTAGACCAGGTTGGCCTTGAATTCACAAAGATCCACCTGCCTCTGCCTCCCAAGTGTTGGGATTAAAGGAGTGTGCCACCACATCCAATAAGATAAATCTTTAAAAAATAAAATACATTTGTGTGTGTGTGTGTGTGTGTGTGTGTGTGTGTGTATACATGTGTGGGTCAGAGGGCAATCTGTAGGAGTCTGCTGTCTCCTTTCACCATGTGGGTCCTCAGGGTCTAACTCAGGGTTGTCAGGCTTGGTGGAAAGCACCTTTACCTCCTGAGCCATTTGATCATCCCAATATTCTTTTGAGTTTAAATGAGGCTCAATGGGTCCAGCACACACTAGTGACCGTCAGGTCCTCTTCTCCTCTGTTGTTACTCCAGCCCAGTACCCTTGTTCAGGTCCCCAGTGACACCAGGCCAGTTGTTAGTCATGAGATACAGAGAAGTCCTAGCAACTGAAACAGGTTAGGGTGGCAAGACCACCAGGAGACAGGAAGCAGGACAGGGAGGAGGTGGGCAGGGAAGCCTTCCTGGAGGTGGCTAAACTTGAGACTGAGGAGGCTTGTTCTAACTGAAAGGGAGTCCAGGGAACAGGGCAGCTGGCTTCGGGCCTTGGTGACCTTCAGGGTTGTCTCTGAGCTCCCTGATGAGGTTCCTGGGCCTTTTACTGGTAGAGACAGGAAAGAAGTGAACGGCCCTTTACCTCAGGTGAGCGGTGCTGTCCAGGGGTCCAAAGTCAACACGCGGTTTCTGCACAGACTAAGTGATCTGTGTCTTCCTGAGACTCTTGGCAAAGGGTAAGGCACCCAGAGGAGGCACAGCCAAGTCAAAGTGTGACCTGTGGGCCATGTCCTTAAATCACAATGACACAAAAAGATGGAAGGCTAATGTTTGTTCTGTCACGACTGGGAGCCAGAGGCTGAGAAAGGGAACTGGAATGAATATTCACACGTCTTCGGACCGTTTGGAAAAACTCATGTTAAACAATGTTAAAAGAGAGCTGGGGGAAGGCACTTCCCCCATGCATAAGGCCCTGGATTCAAATCCCCAAGTACTGCAAAATAAACAGAGAAAATAAATATGTTAAAGGGGTGTTTTGTGTGGGAGATCCCAGGGCCTCTAACTTTCTAAAAAGGAGGCAGGGAGTACAGGCTGCTCCAGTCTGGAGCCATAGAACACAGCTCCTGAATTCCCTGGAACTCAGGCCAGCCTTCACTCTCCTGGGGCAGAACCAGGGTGCCAGGCCCGGGTGTCAGGGGAGTTCTGTTTTTCATGTTCATTTCTGTTGTTTCCAGTGAGACCTAGAAAAAAAGTCCCTTTTCCTCTCTGGACTTTAGTCTAAATGTTCTAGTTCTTCCCTTCCTAATAGTCTTTTTTTTTGGTGGGGAAAGGCATATTGTGGATTGGAATGGGCTGGTGTGTGCTGAGCTACTTATTTTTAAATTTTATTTAGCGTGTGCATGTGCGTGTGCCATGCTACCTTGCACATGTGGAGATCAGAGGACCGTCTCTAAGAACTGGCTCTTCCGCCAGTGTGAGGCTTGTACTTAGGTTAAGTACATAGAGACCAGTGACAAAGGCCAGGAGAAGCCAGGCTTATTTGCATGGGGAGCTTTGCCTGGAGTACCAATGTCTCCTCCCCCTCTCCTCCTGCCTGCTCTTCTTCCTCCTCCCCCCTCCTCCTTCCCCTCCCCTCCTTCCCCCC
>NW_008346079.1:1146176-1173571 GCF_000622305.1 Nannospalax galili | reverse complement strand
ATCCAGCTTGCATGTCTTAAATAAAAGTCCTCCAATAGCTTTCTGTCTTATACTGACTCCAAGGCCTGGGCTTGTTAGCACAAACCTATAATCCCAGCACTTGGGAAGTGGAGGCAGGAGGATCAGAAGTTTGAGGCCAACTTGGGCTACATGAGACCTTGATTCAAAAAACCCAGCCAATCAAGCAGAGATACAATGTATCAGAAGATCTCGCAGAGGCTGCCATAGCTGCAGGTGTCTCCTCCTGAGGGTTATCCCTGCAGGTCAAGCTCCAGAAGGCTAGTCCCAGCCTGTGCTCACTCCCTGTACCTTTGTTATCTATCTTTCAACACTGAACTTAAACAGCTCCCCTCAAATAGACCTCCCTCTGCCCCCTTGGCTGATCTACTCTGTGTTCTTTGTAGCCAGATTACAACTGACTTTGAATGTCAATGTGCGTCTGGCCACGGCCACCTCTGATGTGGATGCACTGTGCAACTGGCCGGTGGCCTTGCTTACTTTTAGTGTGCCCCCTGCCAGGGTCTGCACAATAGACTAAATGAATGCTGTGTGGCCGCTTGATTAGTTGCTTCCCAGTTCTAGGACTCTGCATCTTTGTGAATGAAATGATGTAGTTGAATGTTGCTGAGGCGCGGGGTGTGTGTGTGTGTGTGTGTGTGTGTGTGTGTGTGTGTGTGTTTGTGTGTGTGTGTGTGTGTGGCACGACTAGGACAATGACAGGGGATGGGTCTCTGGAACTGACATCTGCTCAGAAGGAAGCCAGGGACATCGCATTGCCGAAGCATACAGTGCTCTGACGTCACCGGGCACCGAGTACTTGGTCATCCACTGTCCTGTCAACCCCCTTTTCTAGCCCTTGGGCATGGTCACCTGTTCCCGCAGCTCACTGAACCCAGAGAAGAGACAGTGTGCAGGTGGGGTGGGCTGTGAAAGCAGGTGCAGCCTTTGCAGCCCCAGGGCAGGTGGACCCATCCTCAACCGAAAGGCTGGAATCTTGAAAGGATATACTCAGTGCCATCTCTAGGTTCTTTGCCTTAAACCTAACCTTGCCTGTGAGCATTCTTGACATAGCTTAGAGCAGGGGTCTGGCCGCCTCTTATTGCCTATCTCGACGCTTTCTTTGGGGTATTCAGAGAGGCAGGGCGGCACAGGGGTGAAGGATCCGGCAGCATAGGGTGTTGGACATGTATCCCGGCTACCCCAGCTCTGCCGTGGCCACACTGTGTGAAGCCAGGAGACCTCTCTGTGCCTCTCCTTATCCTCTGTCAAACAGACAGAGACACTGGGAAGGCTACTAGCCCACTGCCCCCTTAGATGCTACCTGTCGAGCACTGTCTTCCTTCAGACTGCCTTGGCTCGGATGTCCCCTGGGTTGGTTAGTTGGCTAATGGAAAAGTGGAGTCTGGCCCAAAGTACCCAGGGCTGGGCTTCAGACGTGTAGGTGCCCCTCCTGCTCCACAGACCTTCACTTCCTTTTTCTGAGCTTCAAGAGCCTTCTCTGAAGAGTGGGGAGAGAGTACTCCTTCCTGCTTCCTGCCCAGAACCCACGTGTAGATCAAGTGCAAAATGCATAAGCAGGCTGTGGGAGTGGACAGTGCCGCACACAAGAGGATCCTCCTGCCCTCCTTGGAGAAGTCCTGGCTTATGAACAAGTCACACTAGCCTCAGACAGTAAAGAGCTAAACATGGGCTGGCAAGATGGCTCAGCAGGTAAAGGTGCTTGCCGCCAAGTCTGATGACCTGAGTTCAATCCCTGGGACCCACCCACATAGTGAAAGGAGAGAACCAATTCCCACAAGTTATCCTCTGATCCCCACACATGAGCCTTGGTGCACACACACTCACAAAGAATAAATGGGGGCTGGAGAGATGGCGCAGAGGTGAGGACCAAGGACTGCTCTTGCAGAAGACCCGGGTTCGATTCCCAGCACCCACATGGTGGCTACGAACCGTCCTTAACTCCAGTTCCAGGGGAATCCAGTGCCCTTTTCTGACCTCCGTGGGTATTGCAGGACACAGGAGCACTTACACATATACAGGCAATACACTCATACACATAAAATAAAAATAAATTTTTTTTCTTTTTTTTTCTTTTTTGAGGAAAGGTCTCTCTGTACTGCAGCTGGCCAGGAGCTCACTATGTAGACCAGGCTGGCCTCTAACAAACAGAGATCCACCTGCCTCTGCCTCCCAAGTGCTGGAATTAAAAGTATGGCCCACTGGCAGGGCGTGGTGGTACATTTATCCCAGCACTCAGGAGGCAGAGGCAAACAGATCTCTGAGATCAAGGCCAACCTGGTCTACATAACAGGCTAGCTGGGACTACAGGGAGAATCTGTCTTAAAAAAAATGTATGGGTTACCATACCTGGTAAGATTATTCAATTTCTTTAACTGAGCTGATCATAAACTGAATCTTATGAATCATACGGATCCTACCGGATGCACATGGCAGCACATGCCTATATCCCAGCAGTCAGGAGGCTGCTGCAGGAGCATTGCAATGCCTTTAAGTCACTCTGTGGGTCACATAGCAAAACTCTGTCTCAAAAACCTAAAAACAGCCAGGCTGTTTAGGGTAGCACACACCTTTAATCCTAGCACTTGGGAGGCAGAGGCAGATGGATCCCTGTAAGATCAAACCCAGCCTGGACTACATAGCAAGTTCCAAGCTAGCCAGGGCTACACAGTGAGACCTTGTTTTAAAAAAAAGAAAGAAAAGGCCGGGCGTGGTGGCGCTCAGCTCACCTTTAATCCCAGCCCTTGGGAGGCAGAGGGAGGCAGATCTCTGTTGAGCTATATACTTAAAATCTGTTCAGTACATTGTTATAAACTTAACTCCATTTTTTTTTCTTTCTGGTTTTTAAATCAGGATCACATCTCATGTAGCCCAGGCTGACCTTCAACCTGCTAAGGAATAAGGCTGGCCTTAAACTCCAAATTCTCCTGCCCTAACTTCCCAGATGCTGGGATCACAAGTGTATGAGACCATGCCTGTTTAACTGTTTTGTTTTTGATGTTGCTGTTGTTTTTATGAACAATGAGAGCCAGGGGGCAGGTTGTGCATCAGCAACAGAACTTTTGTGAAGGATTTTTGAGGCCCTGAGTTCAATCCCCAGCACCATCAGGAAAAATAAAAAACACGAGAAAATCAAAGAAAGAGAATTTTGAGGACAGCCTGGGAAAGAAGTCCTGAGAGGGACTTGAAAGTGATCCACCACTGAGCTAGCTTCCAGTCCCAGCCCAGGGGAGTCGTTCCTGGGGGGGAGGGGGGCACTGGTTCAGCTTTTCAAGAGGGCACAGGCATGCAGGCAAAACACTCACACACTAAAAATAAATACATCTTAAAGAAAAAGTTACGGAAATCTGTTTCAGAACAGTGTACATATACTTAACACTATTCAATGGATGTTTAAAAATGGTCAAGATAGCCCGGCGTGGTGGTGCATACCTTTAATCCCAGCACTTGGGAGGCAGAGGCAGGTGGATCTCTTGTGAGTTCCAGGTCAGCCTGGTCCACATAGTGAGTTCCAAGACAGCTGGGGCTACAGGGAGACCCTGTCTCAAAAAGACCAAAAAAAAAAAAGTTAAGATAGCTGGACTTGGTGATGCATGTGTTTAATCCCAGTAGAGGCATGTGGATCTCTGTGAGTTCTAGGCCAGCCTGGTCCACATAGTGAGTTTCCAGGTCAGCTGGGGTTATAGGGAGACCCTGTGTTAAGAAAACAAAAACAGCCGGCAGGGTGGCACACGCCTTTAATCCCAGGACTCAGAGGCAGGTGGATCTCTGTGAGTTCAAGGCCAGCCTGGTCTACATAGTGAGTTCCAGGAGACCCTGTCTCAAAAAGACAAACATTTTTTTTATATATGAAAAAATGGTTACAATAATAAATTTTATGTAATGTGTTTTTTTAAACTACAATAACAAAAAAATAAGAGGACATGAGGGTGGGAGGTAAGTGGGGGGTGTTGGGGGGAACTGGGGATGGATATGATCATGATACATTGTATTCATGTTTGAAACTGTCAAAAACAAAAGATATTCTAAGAAAAACAATAATAAAATAAAACACTATTTAAAAAGCATCAACAGGGGCTGGAGAGATGGCTCAGGGGTCAAGAACACTGGTTCTTGCAGAAGACCTGGGTTCAAATCCCAGCACCCACATAGCAGCCAACAACTCTCTGTAACTCCAGTCCCAGGGGGTCCGACAGCCTCTTCTGTCCTCCTCGGGCATTGCACGACACGGGTGCACTTACCTACATGCAGGCAATACGTGCATACACATAAAATAAAAATAAAAATTTTTAAAAAAGTTTAAAAAGCATCAACAAGGGCCAACAGGGCAAGGCTGTTTGCTGAGCCAGCAAGCGTGATGACCTGAGTTCAATCCCCAGACCCCACGTAAAGGTGAAGGAAGAGCACTGACGGCACAGTGTTGCCCCCGGCCTCCACCGACGTGCTGTGGTACACAAGCCCATAAACACATGCACACTCATAATAAATAAATATATACATTTTAAAAAGCAACAAGGGGCTGGAGAGATGGCTCAGCAGTTAAGAACACTGGCTGTTCTTGCAGAGGACCTAGGTTCGAATCTCAGCACCCACATGGTAGCTAACTTCTGTAACTCCAGTTCCAGGGATCCAACAGCCTCTTTTGTCCTCCGTGGGCATTGCATGACACGGGTACACTTACCTACGTGCTGGCAATACACGCATACACATAAAATAAAAATAAAGAAAATATTTTAAAAAATAACAAGCAACAAGATGCAACTCAGTTGATGGAGTGCTTGCTTAGCATGCACGAGGCCCTGGGTTCAATCCCCAGCACCGCATAAACAAGGCATGGGTGTACAGGCCTGTAATCCTAGTTCTTGGGAGGTAGAGATAGGAAGATCAGAAGTTCAAGGCCAGTCTGAGCTGCCTGAAACCAAACAACAAAAACAGCAACAGAATCCAGGGGCCCCTTTTATTGCTGAAAAGCAGTTGGTTACAAAGTAGCCTCCTGAGGATCTCTGTGTTCTGTGAGAAGCAGTTTTCTGTTCTAACGCTTAGGAACGGATTTCTCTGGGCTATGGCAGCAGGTTAACAGCAGCTGGCTATGAAGTGGTTCATCTGTTTCTGTCTTCTGAGGGATTATCTTGTTATTGAAATAGCAACAAAATGTCAAGCCAGTCCAGGCAGAAAATTGGATAAATTAAATACACAGTTTTTGTTTTATTTTATCTCGTTTGTTTGGGGTTTTTTTTTTTTTTTTTGGTCTTTTTGAGACAGGGTCTGGCTATGGCCTCAGCTGTCCTGGAATTCACTATGTAGACCAGGCTGGCCTTGAACTCACAGAGATCTGCCTGCCTCTGCCTCCCAAGTGCTGGGATTAAAGGCATGCGCCACCATGCCCAACGATTTTATTTTATATATAATTCAAAACTTATTGCCAAGGGCAAATGCTAAGATTGGAATAGCTGGGTGTGTTGGAAGATGCCTTTGATCCTAGCACCTGGGTTTGGTTCCCAGCACCCTCATGGCAGCTAACAACTGTTCATAACTCCAGTTCCAGGGGATCTGCCTTCTTCTGACTTCCATGGGCATTGCACCCACATGGTGTACTTACATATGTGGAGGCAAAACATAAAATAAAAATAATAATAAAAGAAAAAAAAAAGAAAAGAAAAACAAACCCGAACGAAACAGCACAATTATTACCATGGTAAGGGTACCCAGATGGGTCTGTGGGTAAAGGGGCTTGTCAAGAAAGCCTGATGACCTGAGTTCAATCCCTGGAATCCACGGTGGAAGAAGAGAACTGACTCTTGGAACTTGACTCTGACCTTCACACTGATGTACCCTTCACAAATAATACAACCTTTAAAATTAAAAATATACAATACCAATATTCCCTATACAGAATAAGACAGTTGTGTTTTTCATGAATCAGCTCATACAATAATTAGGTAAGTACTGTCGATAAATCTGTTACCGTTTGAGGGGCTGGGGAGATGGCTCAGCTGGTAAAGTGCTGGCTGTACAAGTGTGAGCACCTGAGTTCTGATCCCCAGAACGGAGGTAAAAAGCCAGGAGTGGTATTGTGCGTCTGTAACCCAGTACCGGAGGAGTTGGGTGAAGACGGGAAGATCCCTGGAGCTCACTGGCCGGCCAGCCAAATCCTTGAGCTCCAGGGTCAGAGAGAGACCCTGTCTCAAAAAACAAGGTGTTTGGCTGGGCTCTGTGGTGCATACCTTCAGTCTTAGTACTTGAGAGGTAGAAGCAGGAAGATCTCTGTGAGATTAAGGCCAGCCTGGTCTACATAGCGAGTTCTGCAGTGGTTGAGGCTGCAAGGAGACCCTGCCTCAAAAAGACTGAATTAATTTATTAATTAATTAAAAAATAAGATGTTTGGGAGCTGGAGAGATGACTCAGCAGTTAGAGCACAGGCTGCTCTTGCAGAGGACTCGGATTTGGTTCCCAGCACCCTCATGGTGGCTGACCAACCATCCATAACTCCAGTTCCAGGGGAGTCTGATAGCCTCTTCTGGTCTCTGCAGTCACTGCACACATGGTGCATTTATATACATGCAGGAAAAACACTCATACACATGAAATAAAAATCTTTTTTTTTTTTTTTGTCTTTTTGAGACAGGGTCTCCCTGTAGCCCCAGCTGTCCTGGAACTCACTATGTAGACCAGGCTGGCCTCAAACTCACAAAGATCCGCCTGCCTCTGCCTCCCAAGTGCTGGGATTAAAGGTGTGCGCCGCCACATCCAGCTGAAATAAAAATCTTAAAATAATAAGGTGTTTGGAGAGTGACCAAGGAAAACACCCAACATCAACCTCTAGCATCCACACACCTGATTATACACGTACACACACACACACACACACACACACACACACACACACACACACACAGACACACAGAGTTTGTTAGCATTTGAATATACAGTATCCCTTACCTTACAGGCTAAAGTGCAGCTCGCCAGCTGGTGACACTGTTTTGGGAGGTGGTTGGCCTAACTGGAGGAAGAAGGTCAGTGGGGTGTGCCTTTGAAGATTACACTTGGTCCTGCCCCTTCCTCTCTCTCTGCTTCTTGCCCACCAGGAAAGGAGCAGCCTCTACCACCTGCTCCTGGAACATGATGCCCTGCTTCTCCATGAGCTGGGAATCAGTGAAGCTGAGGACTTTGGGTTGAAATCTCTGAAACTGTGGGCCAAAACACCTAATTCTTTGGGTATTTTGGTCATAGCTATGGAAAGCTAACTCACACAAAGCCCTTTCTGCAGACGAGGGCGAGTACCTTGTGCAAACCGGTGAACAAGTGTCACAGCCATGTCCGAAGCCACAGCACCTCATCCCGAAGCCTGTGTTAGTGATGGCTGCTACTCCACCATGCTACCTGTGACCCTAGCCATGGATCCCTGCAACAGTCAGAGACTCATAGTGCGTGTAAACACAGGGTATGCGTCACACTGATCAATAACACAAAGGCCACCTTCCAGAACTCTCTTTGATATCCCTTTCTCCCTCCATCCATTTCTTCCTTCTTTTAAAAATTTTTGTATTTTATTTTTAATTATGTGTGTGTGTGTGTGTGTGTGTGTGTGTGTGTGTGTGTATAGGTGAGTACAGTGCCCGCAAAGGACAGAGGCACTGGAATGGACTGGAGCTGGAGATAAGGGGAGTGTGAGCTGCCTGTGGTGCTGGGAATCTAACTTACATCCTCTTGGCTCTTAACTGCCAAGCCACCTCTTCAGCTCACCCCCTTTTTAATTTTTTTTTTTTTCTAGTCTTTTTGAGACAAGCTCTCCCTGTAGCTCCAGCTGGCCTGGAACTCACTATGTAGACCAGGCTGGCCTTGAACTCACAGAGATCCACCTGCCTCTGCCTCCCAAGTGCTGGGATTAAAGGCCTGTGCTACCATGCCAGCAGCCCCCTTTTTAAAAGAAAGTTATCACCTGCAGTTTGTTTAATTTTTTTAATTTTTATTTTATGTATGAGTGTATTGCCTGCATGTATGTGAGTGCACCTGTGTCATGCAATGCTGCAGAGATCAGAAGAGGGCTTCGGATTCCCCTGGAACTGAAGTTAAGGAAGGTTCATAGCCACCATGTAGGTGCTGGGAATCAAACCCGAGTCCTCTGCAAGAGCAGTCAGTGCTCTTAACTGCTGAGCCATCTCTCCAGCCTGTTTGTTTAATTTTTAAAACTATATATATATGTATTTATATATATTTGTATTGTATTTATATATGTGTACTTACTTATGTATTTATGAGGGAGAACGTGTGCCTGCCCTGGTGAGTCTGTGGGGTGAGAGGACACCTTGCAGGAGTCAATTCTCTCCTTCTACCATGTGGGTTCTGGTGATCAAACTCAGGTAGTCAGACTTGGAGAAAAGGACCTTTACCTGCTTAGTCATCTTGCCAACCCCCTTCCTTTTCTGAGCCAGTTGTATTACTCTGTAGCCCAGGCTAGCTTTAAACACAGGCCATCTTCTTGCCTCAGCCTCCTGAGGGGTGGGATTACAGGTGTGAGTTGCCTCACTTCCTTCCAGAAATCTTTAGTCATATGACATTCTAAATGGATCAGACAGAGCCAATGAATGAGACCATCCTGGGAACCTGAGCAGGTGGGGCTGTCAGACTGTGCCTGGGACACTCACCTCCTCTATCTCCTCTGCTCAGCTCCACCAAGGACTACACCCACCTCGAAGGACCAACTTCAAGTTGAGGGCAGAGCCCTGTGCAGTCAAGGAAGGCTGTCAGTGTAGTAATTACAATGTATAATTTATCTCAAAAGAGTGATTTTGAGTATGTAATTAACACTTTGTTCATAGACATCTCCTTCTCTGAGGAGCGCTGAGAGACTGGGGAAAATTTAAATATCTCACATCCATTGCTGGAGATCAAATCTATGGATTTAGAAGATAATTCCAAAGGGGAAGGAATTTTAATTAAGAATTTTGTCTGTGGAATGAGTCTGATAGCCACCCAGCACATGAATGGGTCTCGTTCTAGGATGATGGGCTCGAAAGGAACAAGAATAGCTTGTCAGAAAGAGTCAGTCAACATGATACCAACTTCAACTCACTGCCAGCGTAGGCTCTTCCCCACAGAGCCTAGGTTTGTGTTACGAATCTTATATCGCCCAGACTGGCCTCAGATTCACTTAGTAGCTGAGGTTGACTTTGAACTTCTGATCCTCCCACCTCTACCTCCTAAATGTGGGGTTACGGGGTGCTCTTCCCTCTCCTCAGTAGGAGTTTTACAGGTAACCATCTAAGTACCACGACCCATCAATTGCCAATCAACATGGAATCCTATTTGTAATCCTGGACCTTTGTCCATGCTCATCCCTCCAGGAACTGACTTTCAAAGAGGCATCTTTATGGGGACTAGAGAGATGGATCAGCGGTTAAGAGCATTAGCTGTTCTTGCAGAAGACAGTACCCACCTGGCAGCTAATGACCATAAGGGTTCCAGGGGATCCGACACCCTCTTCTGACCTTCACGGGCATTGTATGACATGGGTGAGCTTACATACATGCAGGCAAAACATTCGTACACATAAAATAGAATAAATAAATACAAATTTAAAAAAAAGGAGAGGCATCTTTTCTTGTTCAAGTTATATGGACATATTGCAAGGCCAAAGCTCCAATTTTCTCTGACTCTCTCTCTCTCTCCCTCCCTACCCCTCCCCTCATTCTCTCAAACAGGGACTCACTGTGTAGACCAGGCTGAACTTGACTCAGATCACCGGCCTCAGTTGGGATGAAAGGTGTGCGCCAAGCACTGCATGGGTGCACTTGTTATTTTGCCCTCAGTGACCAGCTTGCCCCCTTTCCCAGTTTCCTTTCACATGAAGTTTTCACACGAATGGTTTTCTGAGTGATAGCATGTTGCTTAAACACTTTCAACATAACTTTCAAGACAAAAATGAAGACCGTAAGGGAGGTGGATCTCTCTGAGTTCAAGGCCAGCCTGGTCTACGTAGTGAGTTCCAGGACAGCTGGGGCTACAGGGAGACCCTGTCCCAAAGAGACCAAAAAAAAAAAAAAAAAAAAACCCAAAAAACCAGTGGGCCACTAAAACAAGTCTTTGGGGTGACGTAAGGGACCAGACTTTGAGAGCACTTCCCTGGCTCCCTGGCATGGCACTGAATTCCTACGGAAAATGTGATAGTCTAGGGTTGCACAAAGGCAGTAAGATGAGCCTGGGATGTAGCTATGTGGTGGAATGTCTGCCTCTCCTGTACAAAGCCCTGGGTTCAGTCCCCCAGCACCACATAAAACAGACATGGTGGCACATGCCTGCAATCCCACATTCAGAAGGAAAAAAAGCCAGGCATCATGGTAGATGTCTTTAATCCCAGTACTAGGGAGGCAGAGGCAGGTGAGCAAGACTCTGGAGATCAATAGGATTAAATGTTTCTTTTGGTTATAACAATAATACATGGATGACACAATTATTGGGCGATACAGAATGTCAAGAGGAAAAGTCACTCCTGTTTTTTTAACCCATCAACCATGTCAACATTGTTTCTTTTTTCAGTCTGCTACCTTCCAATCCAAGAACAGACACAGACAGATGATATTTTTTTTTTCTTTCACATGATGCACCACCATGCCCAGCTTTATATCTTAATTTTTAAAAGGTATTAATAGCCAGGCGTGGTGGCACACACCTTTAATCCCAGCACTTGGCAGAGGCAGGCTGATCTCTGTGAGTTCGAGGCCAGCCTGGTCTACATAGCGAGTCCCAGGTCAGCTGGGGCTACGGGGAGACCCTGTCTCAAAAAGACCAAAAACAAAAAAAAAACAAAAAAAGGTATTAATATATTAATATGGCAGTGACCCATAACCCAGGAATTCTGCTGCTAGGAGTAAGCAATAGAAGTGCATGTTTTTACCTAGAAACATCAGTAATAGCAGTTTATTTTATTTTGATGTGTATGAATGTATTGCCTGCATTTGTATAAGTGCACCCATGTCCTGCAATGCCCACAGAAGTAAGAAGAGGGTGTTGGATCTCCTGGAACTGGAGTTACAGACGGGTGTTAACTGTCATGTGAGTGCTGGGAACCAGGTCCTCTGCAAGAGCAGTCAGTGCTCTTAACCACTGAGCCATCTCTCCAGCCACAAGTAACAGCAATTTTAATAATAGCTATCAAATTAGGACGAGCAAGATGGCTCAGCAGGTAAAGGTACTTGTAGTGAAGCCTAATAACCTGAGTTTGATTCCCCAGCACCCACATGGTGGAAGTAGAGAATTTGATTTCTGCAAGTTGCCCTCTGATCCCAACACGTGCACTACCCCAACACAAAATAAGTAATAAATAAATGTAGTTTTAAAAAGAAAAGAAAAAATGGCCCCCAAATGGAAATGACCCAAATACACGTCCATAGAATGGACAGGCCGTGGTATATTCCAAACTGAAAATGACAGACCACTACGAGGAAAGCACGTCACAGAGCCACGTGGATGAACCCCACACAGACAATGCTGAGGGACAGAAGCTGGACGCAAGGGACACAAGCTGTGTGATCCGCTGACTTAGAGTGCCCAAACAGGAAGCCAGAACGGCACTCAACTGGAGTGTAGGGAGGAACCAGAGGGCGCTAGGGAGGTGGTACCTGGCTGGAGCTTACAAAAGCATAAATGTTAGGTGGGAATTATGGAGCTATGTGTGTGATTTGTGTGCGTCTCTGCATGTGAAATGCGAATTAATTATAGGAACATTATCCATTTGGCACTTTGGACAGAAGGAAGAGCACAGAGACAGTCACAAGAGCCAGATGTGGCAGTACTGCGGCCTGCAGCGGCCAGGCACTTCCCCAGGAGGCCCTCCAAAGTGGTGTAACCGTGTACCTAGTGAGGCATTTCCCTGGCACCTGGGTGGACACATTTGTAGAAGCTTCCAGAAGATGCTTTCTACTGAGTTCCACTGGCCTGGCCTGATGACATACCAACTTCTCTGACACTCAGGGAACTGTGGACATAAGCTGTCCAGAAAGAGCTGGGTCAAGTCCTGTAGGCCTCCCTGGGTGGATGTGTCAGCTGGGGCTGGGGCTGCCTCTGATGATAGCTCCACCTGTGCTCCTCAGGGCTCTCCTGACGTAATGTCGGTCACCCCTCATAGTTCCAGCCCTGCCGTAATTGATAGGTCTTTTTGTTTTGCTGTTGCTGTTGTTTTACATTTTTATTCTGTTTATTTGTGTGTCACACTGCATGTGTGGAGGTCAGCAGATAATGTACAAGAGGAGGTGGTTTTCTCCTTCCATCATGCGGACGCCTGGGACTGAACTCAGGTTGTCGTGCTTACTGGAGCCACTTTTACCTGCTGAGCTAGCCCTGCTTTTTTGTTTTTGTTTATAAATATTTTATTATTTTTATTTTTTTGTGTGTGAGTATATCATCTGCATGTATGTAAGTGTACCCGTGTCATGCAATGCCCCAGGAGGTCAGAAGAAGGTGTTAGATCCCCTGGAACTGGAGTTTCAGATGGTTGTTATCTGCCATGTGGGTGCTGGGAATCCAACCCAGGTCCTCTGCAAGAACAGACAATGTTCTTGACTGCTGAGCCATATCTCCAGTCCCCCGTTTTGTTTTTTTAAACTTTAAAAAAAAATTTATTATTTTTATTTTATGTGTATGCGTGTATTGCCTGCATGTAGGTAAGTGCACCCATGTTGTGCAATGCCCGCAAGGACAGAGGAGGCCGTTAGATCCCCTGGAACTGGAGTTACGGACAGTTGTTAGCACCATGTGGGTGCTGGGATTCGAACCTGGGTCTTCTGCAAGAACAACCAGTGTTCTTAACCTCTGAGCCATCTCTCCAGCCCCTATTTATTAATATTTTAAAAATATTTTATTGCTGGGCGTGGTGGCGCACTCCTTTAAACCCAGCACTGGGGAGGCAGAGGCAGGCAGATCCCTGTGAGTTCAAGGCCAGCCTGGTCTACATAGTGAGTTCCAGGACAGCTGGGGCTACAGGGAGACCCTGTCTCAAAAAGACCAAAAAAAATTTTATTTTATTTTAATTTAATGTGTATGAGTGTATTGCCTGAATATAGATTGGAGGAGGTCAGAAGAGGGCATTGGATCTCCTGGAACTGGAGTTACAGATAGTTGTTAGCCACCATGTGGGAGCTGGAAACTGAACTCGGGTCCTCTGTAAGAGCAGCCAGTGCTCTTAATCACTAAGCCATCTCTCTAGCCCCCATTACTAGATAGTTCTTTATATCAGACTTTCCCTGCTCAAAGTACCCAGACAGATCCATGGATCTGCCTATTTGGTGTTTGGTGCTGACTGCTTGCTGGGCCTGCCCCCAAGTGTATACCAGCAGAGGCTAAACTTAGTTACAAGGCAGTTGAGTTCCCAACAGGGACCATTAAAAATGCAAGGCGGCCTGAGGCCAAAGCTCAGATATGGGGCTTGGAGGCTCATGCCTGAAATCCCAGCACTCAGGCGGCTGAGGTGGGAGGATCCTAAGTTCAAGGTCTAGGGTTGGAGAAATGGTTCAGTGGTTAAGGCCACTGGCTTGTAGAAGATCTGGGTTTGGTTCCCAGCACCCACATGGTGACTAACAACAATTTGTAACTCTAGTTCCAGGAGATCCAACGCCCTCTTCTGGCCCTTCCCAGGCACTGCATGCATGGGCACACATGTGCAGGCAAAATACTCATAATAAAAATAAATAAATAAAAACGGCATATTTTTTAACGCTCTTAATTCCAGCACTGGGGAGACAGAGGCAGGTCTATCTCTGTGAGTTTGAGACCAGCCTGGTCTTTGCAAGTTCCAGGCCGCAGGGCTACATAGTAAGATCCTGTCTTAAAAAAAAAGGAATAAAAAAGATCAGGGGACTGGAGAGATGGCTCAGGAGTTAAGAACACTGGTGGCTCTTGCAGAGGACCCAGGTTTGGTTCCCATCACCCACAAGGCAGCTAACAACAGTCTGTAACTCCAGTCCCAAGGGATCTGATGCCTATTCGGCAATGCATGACACAGGTGCACTAACATACATGCAGGCATAACACTCATATACATAAAATAAAAATAAGTAAATCAGCTGGGCATGGTGGCGCTCGCCTTTAATCCCAGCACTCGGGAGGCAGAGGCAGGCGGATCTCTGATCTCTGTGAGTTCAAGGCCAGTTTGGTCTACATAGTGAGTTCCAGGACAGCTGGGGCTACAGGCAGACCCTGTCTTTTTGAGACAGGGTCTCCCTGTAGCCCCACCTGTCCTGGATCTCACTATGTAGACCAGGCTAGACTTGAACTCAGAGATCCGCCTGCCTCTGCCTCCCGAGTGCTGGGATTAAAGGCGGGCGCCACCACACCCAGCTAAAAATAATTTTTAAAAAATCAAATAAATAAAATGTAATTATGGCTGGAGAGATGGCTCAGGGGTTAGGAGCACTTACTGATCTCCCAGAGGACCCGGGTTCAGTTCCAGGAACTCACATGTGGCTACGAACTGTCCTTAACTCCAATTCCAGGGGGTCCGACAGCCTCTTCTGTCCTCCGCGGGCACTGCACGGCGGGTGCACTTACCCACATGCAGACAATACACGCATACACATAAAAATAAGCAAACTTAAAAAAATGTGTTATGCTGGTTTTGGGTCTGCGTCAGGACCATGAGACGCTGAGTGAGTGAAGGCAAGAGCCAGAAGAGGAAAATTTAGTGCAATGTCATACAATGCCCGTGGAGGACCCCCTGGAACTGGAGTTACGGACAGTTATTAGCTGCCATGTGGGTGCTGGGATTCGAACCTGGGTGTTCTGCAAGAGCAGCCAGTGTTCTTAACCACTAAGCCATCTCTCCAGCCCCCAAATAAAATATTCTTAAAAATAAGTTCAAAGCTTATCTGGGCTACAGAGTAAGTTTCAGACCAGTGTAAGATTATTTCAAAACAAAACAAAATTCAACCAATATCTGTCAGTCAACGTTAACCACAGGGTAGACCAAGATTCAGGGAGGAAAGAGAGACTCCATTTCCTGCCTGCAGGAGCAGCACCTTTATCAGAATTAGCAGACTGCTTGCTCAAGGTAATCTTGGCCCTAGACCAGAGTTGTGGCGTCTGTGGGTGGGACCAGAGGATCTAGAATTTCGTATTCCTTTCCCTTCAGCTCTCCAGTGAGTCTGTTCACCCTCAGCCCAACCTGGGGACAGTTGGACGGGGGTCAGCTCAGCACAATGCTTTTCCCTATTCCCACCATCATCCATTAACCACCGCCTACCAGCTGCCATTGTCTCTCTTTGATGATTGCCGCCTGGAAGTTCTCCCCTGCTCATACCACTCCAAGGCCCTAGCTTGGTTTTCTTCTTTATTTATTCTACTTGGGGTTAAGAGTGATTCTTAATTATTAACCATCATCAAATATTGCTTCTAGCTGAGTGTGGCAGTGCGTGCTCATGACCACAGCACTTGGGAAGCTGAGGCAGGAGGATTATGAGTTCAAGTCCAGCCTGGGCTACACAGCGAAGCCTTGTCTCTAAAAACAAACAAAACACGTTGCTTGTACTTGCATTTATTTTTCTCTTTGTTTGCCCGCCCTCCCCACTTTCCCTCTATTCTCTCTCCCTGTGAGGATTCAATTAAACACATGTAGATGCGTTCTTTGGAGTATTATGTTTTGGTTTTGTTTTGGAGACAGGGTCTTTGTAGCCCTGGCTGGACTGGCCTGGAACTTCCTTCCTCCAGCCTCTGCCTCCCAAGTGCTGGTCTCCCTGTAGCCCCAGCTGGCCTTGAACTCACTGAGATCTGCCTGCCTCTGCCTCCACCCCATCCCTACCCTCAAGTGTCAGGATTACAGGGCTGAACTCAGTTTAGGTGCTTTCCAGTGATTTTCAGTTCATTAATTTAATCTTTAGGTCTGTTTTTTGTTTCGGTAGTTGCTGTTGATGTGTGTATGTGTATATGTGTGTGTGCATGTGTGTGCGCACATGTGTGTATATATGTGTGTATGCATTGTGTACATGCATGTGTATGTGTATGTGTGCATGTGTGTGTATGTGCATGTGTTTAAGTATGTGTGTGCATGTGTATATGTTATGTGTGTATGTGTGCATGTATATGTGTGTGTATGTGTTGGGGGGGCACTCGAGTGTGAGAGCATGCTGGGAAACCAGCAACTCAGGGCTTTGCTGGCACTGGGCTCTTTAAATTTTGAGACTGGGTCTCACTAAATCAAACTAATGGCTGACCGGCCTGTCTCTGCCTCCCTGGTGCTGGGATCACAAGCATGGTGGCCCAGGCCTCAAAGCTTTTGTAGTTTCTAGTATCTCCAAATACACTGGAAATGGCAAATACTTGCTCACCTCACCTGTTGTGTGTTCTCAGTGGGCAGGAAGCTGCCCTCTGTGGACAGGAAGCTGCCCCCTCCATGGACAGGAAGCGGCCCCCTGAGGACAGGAAGCGGCCCTCCGTGGACAGGAAGCTGCCCTCTGTGGACAGGAAGCTGCCCCCTCCATGGACAGGAAGCGGCCCCCTGAGGACAGGAAGCGGCCCCCTGAGGACAGGAAGCGGCCCTCTGTGGACAGGAAGCTGCCCTCTGTGGACAGGAAGCGGCCCCCTGAGAACAGGAAGCTGCCCTCCGTGCACAGGAAGCAGCCCCCTGAGGACAGGAAGCTGCCCTCTGTGGACAGGAAGCTGCCCTCTGTGGACAGGAAGCGGCCCCCTGAGGACAGGAAGCGGCCTTCCGTGGACAGGAAGCTGCCCTCTGTGGACAGGAAGCGGCCCCCTGAGGACAGGAAGTGGCCCTCCGTGGACAGGAAGCTGCCCTCCTCTTTCAGCTCCAGGCTCCTTTTCTTTCTTGAAGTCCTCAATAGATAATGATTTGTAAGCTTCTTTTGCTTTTTTTAAAAACTTATTTTGGTCTTTTGAGACAGGGTCTCCCTGTAGCCCCAGATGACCTGGAACTTGCTATGTAGACCAGGCTGGCCTCAATCTCAGGGAAATCCTCCTGCCTCTGTCTCTGCTTCCACCAGGCCTGGCTTCTTTTATTTTTCAATTTGCAGGTATAGATGGGGGTGGGGGGAAGCACCTTCCAGTAATTCTAGATGAGGGACCCGGAAAAGACAAAAGGCCCACTCAGTGGTCTGGCTGGGTATACTGGCTCAGGTTTGTAATCCCAGCAGTGCATGGGAAGTAGGGGCAGGAAGGTCAGGAGTTCAGGGTCATCCTCAGCTTTATATCAAGGTCAGCCTGGGTTATAGGAGGCCATCTCAAAAAAAAGAAAAAAGAGCACGGATCTGACATCACACAGGTGGCCTCTGATCCAACATGGCCCGCTCTATGAGCTCTTGGAGCTGTCAGTCTTTCTGGTGGAATGGAGATGGAAGGAGCTAGTCCAGATAGGGCTACTGGTGGGAAGAGGCAGGGAATGGCAGGTAGGAATTATTGCTTACGGGAGGATTAACTGAACAGGTACCAACCTAAAGGCGTGGAGGGCCACAGCCTCAGGGAGATCTCTCCACCCTGCCCTACGGAAACATTACTGGTTCCCTTCAGGCAGGGCTCAAAGTACCCAGGCTGGATGTGACACCTATAACCCAACCCCCAGTCCTGCTGATAATGACCAAGACAGGTGTAGGGTGGTGCTTAATGGTCCTGGCATCCCTCTGCTGAATACTTCCCTAAGCTCAGGGTGGAGGGAGGCTCAGCTGCACTGACTCCAAAGAGCTGGTATGAGAACTCAAGTCCCTGTCTCCTGCTGGTCCCAGAACAAGTCCATGGGCAAGGGGCATTAGCAGAATCTGGAAATCCCAAAGCCAGCCTTTGGTTCACATCTAAATCTCATTTTCTAAAATTCATTTACTTGGGGCTGGAGAGAGGACTCAGTGGTTGGGATTGGGTACTGCTCGTCCAGAGGACCCACTCTGGGCAGCTCACGAGCCCCTGAGCACGTGTGGAGATCAGAGAACTTGTAGAAGTCAATTCTCCTCTCCTGCCACCATGAAGGACCTGGGATTGAGCTTGGGTCATCAGGTTTGGCAATAAGCACCTTTACCTACCGAGTTGTCTTAACAGCCTCCAAACCTCACTTGGAGACAGAGTCTCATGTTGTCTAGGCCAACCTTAAATTTCTGACCCTTCTGCTTCCGTCTCCTAAATGCTGGGATTAAGAGTCCCTTCCTCCTGCAGGACAAGGAATTGAACCTAGGGCCCTCAGCATGCCAGGCAAGCTCTCTACCCCCGAGCTACGACTTCACTAGCTGTGAAATCTTGATTAAGTTCCTTAATTTCCTGGACACAATTTTTTTGCTTGGATCATGGAGTTCACGTTACCTACTAAGAGCTGTTTGAAAGATTCCATGAGGGACAACATCTGGCCAGTCCTGGGGCTGTCCCGTCCCTACACCCCAGAATACA
Organism: Nannospalax galili; assembly: GCF_000622305.1. Taxonomy (NCBI): domain Eukaryota; kingdom Metazoa; phylum Chordata; class Mammalia; order Rodentia; family Spalacidae; genus Nannospalax; species Nannospalax galili. The sequence goes on along the minus strand of NW_008346079.1, from coordinate 1,155,187 downwards.
CAAGGTGGTCTGGCCAGTCCTGGGGCTGTCCTGTCCCTACACCCCAGAATACACGAGGTGGTAGACATAAACTACAACCTGGAACTTCAGACTCTCCCTCCTCACCTTCCCGTTACCTCTAAATTTTGGCAACCCTAAGATTAATCATTGCTCACATTGGCCTTGAGTTTGCTATGTTACAGATGATTAAATTAGCCTTAACTTCTGAGCCTCCCGAGTGCTAAAATTACAAGCATGAACCACCACAGCCTTTTTACGTGGTGCTGGGGCTCCAACCCAGAGCTAGTGCACGCTAGGCAAGCACTACACCAACCGCAACACACCTCCACTCCTAGTTCCACTTGTCTTTTGAGACAGGGTCAGACGGTCCTTGAACTTGCAGGGGTCATCCTGCCTCAGCCTCCTAAGTGTTGGGATTATAGACATAAGGCACCATAGCCTCCTAATTTCCCCCTTCACAGTATATGCTGTTTGGATATCCTCTGAGTCCTGAGGCTTGAAGGGGACTGTTCCAGAAAGGTTGGACTTCCTCTTGTCCTACACACCCCCTGGCCATCATGGAGGGGAGGTACCACATTACAGCACACATACAATGTGTCACTGTCCCCCAGCCAGGCCCTAAGATTAAGGGTTGACAGACTCCAGTGAAATCCAGCACTGCCCAGCATTAGTGTATTAAACCATTGTGGGCCAGTGAGTCCCTGACCAGCTACTTGGTCTCCTGGCAGACTGGGTGTCTAGAGGTCATGGGCAGGCTGGGTGACTAAAGGGTCATAGGCAAGCTCCATGACTGGCATGGTTACAGATCTGACTGTATTGTATGTGACCTGGATGGGTGCTGACAGCATCTGCTCCTCCCATGTCTCAGTGCCGAGCATTAGTTGTCTATTTCACAGAAGAGAAACTTGAGGTACTCAAGCCAGAACCAGTTCAAATCCCAGCTTCCTCAGTCCTGGCCCTGAACTTGGCCATGGAAGCGAATGCTTCCCTGATGTGGATACAGGACCAGGACGGGGTGCAGGGCAACTACCCTTTCAGCTGAGTATACCTCTTCTTCTTCCCAGAGCCCTGCTGTCCCACCAGTTAGCAGCAGGGACGCCTCCCTTTACTTCTGTGGCCTCAGTTTTACTTTATGTCTTAAGAACAGAGTGGGCAGGGCTAAGGATGGCTTTGGTTTTGTTTTGAGACAGGGTCTCCAGAGGCAAAGGGTGGCCTTGAACTCCTGATCCTCCAGCCTCCACCTCCAAAGTGCTGGGGTTACAGGCCGATGCCACCATGCATGGTTTATTTTACATATTTAAAAAACATGCAGCAAAGGGGCAAACAGACTTTACTGGGTTGCCAGAAGGATCCATGGCATCAGAATGGTTAAGGATTGCTATCATGGGACCCCTCTTCCCAAAGAGAAGAACTGGGGAACAGACTGAAGGCTGCCAAAAGAGGGTATTTAGGGCTCAGGTCCCCGGGGCCCCTCTGCTCCAATGTGCACTCTCAGCCCAAGGAAAATGACACAGGGAACTGGGACAGAAGCAAAGGGACACTGAGAAGTAGAGCAAATGCCAATAGGGCTGGCAGCGTGCAGGTTGGTGGCACAGAACTGGGTCCCTTCCTCCCCTCGGCCAGGCCTCCTGGGCTCCTGGGTCCCAGGCTGGCTTCCGTATGACCTCAAGGTTAAGCCAGGCCCTGCCCCTGCATCCATTCCTCCTGGCTTGCTGTTGGACTTCAGTCTCCTCCCTTTCCCAAGCCACTTTTCCTGTGTCTAATTAGGTTAGTTGATCAGTTCAAGGACACATTTATTAGCATACACACTGCCATTTCCCCAGCCATGGCTGCACTAGACATCATCAATAGATCTCAGAGCCTGATCATTCCATACCAATGTGAAACTTTACAAGCCTTGAAATTTTTTTTTTTTTTTGGTCTTTTTGAGACAGGGTCTCCCTGTAGCCCCAGCTATCCTGGATTCACTATGGAGACCAGGCTGGCCTCCAACTCACAGAGATCCACCTGCCTCTGCCTCCTGAGTGCTGGGATTAAAGGTGTGCGCCACCACGCCCTGCCAAGTCTTGAAATTTTTAACATTACTGATCCATTAGAAATAGCACATGGGGGGGTGAAGGGAGGGGGTGTGCAAAGGGATGGCTCAAACAAGGTGAAAGGTGGGAGCCAACGCCAGAGGTTTTTCTCTGACCTCCATATCACCCACATTCACGTGAGCATGCACACGCGCACACACACGCACATCATGCACACACAAAAGTAGCAGGTAAGGATGTGTTTAGCACAGCAGCTAGCTGGGCACAGTGAAGATACAAAAGGATGCTCAGAGCTTTCCTTCAGATTTTTAAAGAGAAATTAGAAGCTGGGTGTGGTGGCCTGTGTCTATCATCCCAGCACCTAGGAGGCAGAGGCAGGAGGATCACTGGAAAAGTTGAGATCATGCCAGGTCTACTTAGTAAAACTTTGTCTCCAAACAAACAAACAAACAAACAGAACTGTAGCCCTTCCCTACACTTGGCTGTGGACTGAACCCAGGACTCACTAGACAAATGCCCCTGTACTCGGCCACATCTCCTGCCCCAAGATCTGCAGCCTGAGTCCCAGTGTTTTCCCTGTAAATTAGAAAGAATGAACAGGCTACAGTGAGGGTTAAGCTGGAGGAGGTTAAAAACACTGCACGATGTCTAACCCTCAGCAGGTATGGGCTGAGCCAGCTGCTCCTGAAAAGTGTCTCCAAGTTTCTCAGGGGAGCCCCAGCCCCACAACACACCATCCAGTTCCAACTCTCTGTGTAGCTGAAGATGACCTTAAACTTTGGGTCCCCTCTGCTTCAACCTCCCCAGTGCTGGGATTTCAGGCGTACCATCACATTTGGTTTATTCAGTGCTGGGGATCAAATCCAGGGCTTCATGTGTTAGACAAGCATTCTACCAACTGTCTTACACCCCCAGTCCCCCCCCAAATGTTTATTTCTCAAGGTTTGGTTTCTAAGTCCACCTGGAAAGTTAACTCCAATAGTCGGTGCAATCAAACATACTCACACACACACACTGCATCCCCTTGGGAGGATTATTGAGATGCCAAAAGAGGCTGTGGTTACTAAGGAAAGGTGTTTCAGAGTGTTCCCTGGGGTGCTTCGTAACCTGCCTGTAGCTTAGAGGACAGGTGTGCCCTGGAGCCAGAGACTGGCTGACACCACCTTCTGGGGCCAGAGACAGATTCATTTCAACTTCTTTGGCTCCTGTATGTGCTCACAGGCCGGTGTCTGGAAGTGGACCCTGCTATCACCCTCCTCACTGCCACAGCCTTGGAACCCTGAGGGAGACTGGCCATAACTGGCCTGGATCTCACTACGCAGCCTAAGCTGGCCTGGATCTCACAGTGCCTCCTGCGTGCTCAGGTGGTACTGCTCCTACTCATGGTTGGTTCCTTCCTGTCCCAGAGCTGGGTGTGGTGGCACATTCTAGGAATTCTGCATTTGAGAGGCCAGAGAATCAGGAGTTCAGGGTCATCCTCAGCTGCAAAATGAACTCAAGATCTGCCTGGGAGAAGTGAGCCCCCATCTCAAAAAGAAAGAAAACCAGGGCCCGTGAAATGGCTCAGCAGGTAGAAGCCTGAGAACCTGCATTTCATCCTCTGACCTCCTCCACATGCTCATGTGGCCCTAATTTTATTTTTACTATTATTTATTAATTTGGGGTTTTTAAAAAAAATTTATTTTATGTGTATGAGTGTTATGTCTGCATGTATGTAAGTGCACCCGTGTCTGCAATGCCCTCAGAGGACAGAAGAGGCCGTTGGATCCCCTGGAACTGTAGTTACGGACAGTTATTAGCTGCCATGTGGGTGCTGGGATTTGAACTCCAGTCTTCTGCAAGAACAGTCAGTGTTCTTAACCGCTGAGCCATCTCTCTAGTCCCTATTTGGGGTTTTTTTGAGATAGGGTCTCACTTTGAAGCCCCACCTGGCTCACAGAGATCTGTCTCTGCCTCCCAAGTGCTGGGATTAAAGGTGTGCTCCATCACACCTGGCTATTTTTTTTTAAGACTTATTTATTTTTATTTATGTGTCTATGGGAGGAGTCTGTACGGGGTTTGTGCACATGAGTATGTGTGCCCAAGGAGGCCAGAAGGCGGTACTGGATATCCTGGAGCTGGAGTTACAGGCAGTTGTGAGCCTCCCTACCCAACTGGGGTCCTCTACAAGAGCAGTGATCACTCTTAGTTGCCATCTCTCTAGTCCCTGCCTTGCTATGTTTAATTTTTTGAGACAGGGTTTCTTTTACATTGTAGCCCAGGTTGCCCTCTAACCCACTCTTAATCCTTGTACCTTAGTCTCCTAAGTGCTGGAATTATAGGTGTGAGGTACTTTGATTTTGTCAATTCTAAAATGCATTTTTGTTTTGTTTTGTTGTGATAAGGTCTCCCTGTAGCCCCAGCTGTCCTGGAACTCACTGTGTAGACCAGGCTGGCCATGAACTCACAGAGATTCACCTGCCTCTACCTCTGGAGTGCTGGGATTAAAGGTGTGGGCCACCACCTGACCTTCATTTTTATCTTTGAATTTATCTTAAAATATCTCCAAATTAGCCAGGTGTGGTAGCACACGCCTTTTGTCCCAGTGTTCAGGAGGAGGCAGAGGCAGGTGAATCTTTGTGAGTTCAGGCCAGCCTGGTCTACATAGTTCCAGGCCACCTGGGGCTATAGGGAAACGCTGTCTCAAAAAAAAAAAAAAAGAAAGAAAAAGAAAAAAAAATTCTGCAAACTAAGCTTCCGTGAAATATACTACTTCATTTGACTCTAAGAATAATCCTGGTGGTTAAGCATTGCTTAATTAGAATTCTTATTTGCAGTTAGGAAAGCTGCTCCAAGAGCTTAGGCCACTTGCCTGAGGTCACACACACAGAAGCAGATGAAGGACTTGTAGCCCACCCTGAGAGCACCCCAAATGTTCACCTGTCACTCTTCTCTCCTAGCCTCAGACCAGCAGTGACCAGAAGGGGTCCTCACTTTGTCTATCCAGGGCTCCCAACCTTGGGCAGAGGAGGGGTGAACAGCTGTGGGGGACCCTTAGGTACAGTCTATGTGCATGTGGGAGCTAGAGAGTAAACACTACATCTGAGAGCATCATTGACCCCAAAGCCGGCCTCAGCTTGGGGAGTTATTTCTGCCTGATACCCACACAAGCCCTGTACAAACCGTGTCTGGGGGTTCCCACCTGTGGTCCCCACTTTCTGAAAACTCCTCACAAGTGCTGTTTTTCATATTTCACAAGGTCAAGTGAAAACCAAATATTGACTCCCGATAAGACCTCACGGACAAACGGAAACGGCACATTTCTTTGCTTTTGGCTAACCTTGATCAGCTGGGTGTTCCCACTGACCACACACTGCTGGTTCAGGGCTTTGATTACTGACCATGGAAGGAGAAAGTCAATGAACATCCTGTTAGGTGACAGGCACAACTTGGCAAGACCATTCAAAACAAGGTGCAACGCAGGAAAAGCACAAAACGGGAACTCAAGTTCCTCCTTTTCTGAGTGGGGAGCAGAAGCTCAGAGAGCCCGAGTGACTGGCTCACACAGCAGCTGGAGGCCGCCAGGGCTTCCTGCCCACCTAGCCCTGCGGCCCCTGGGAAGCCTCCCGGGTCGGGTCGGGGACTCACCAGGGCTGCCGAAGGGGGTCTGTAGGAAACTCGTTTTGCAGTCACCTGTGTGCTCTTTCCCTGGAGCAGCTGCCAAGGCCACGCTGGTTTTTCTTCCTGGCACTCGGCCAGGGCGCGTCCGCGTGGGCACCACACGGGAGGCTCCTGGGAAACCAGGTCTGCGGGAGGCGGAGGCAGCCTTCGGTCACGACGGGCTCACAGTGTGGACACACAGCGCTCAGTGACTCCCAGGTAGAGCAGCAGTCCCCTGGCACACTGGCACTCTCCAGTTGGCACACTACCTTGGCTGCCAGCTACCAGGCGCCTTTAAGAGAGTCACTGCAGCTCATTGGCTAAGCCAGGTTCTCCCAGCTTCACCTGAGCAGGTGAGAGAAGCCGGGCTGGGGATAGAGCAAGACTCAGGGGAGGAAACTACCAGACTCAGCTGCCTTCCTCCCTACCCCCAAAGGCATAATCTGGGGCAAAGAACTGGCAAAAGGGGCTATACAGATAGGGTTAGTGTCGCACCCCTTAATCCCAGCACCCAGGAGGTAGAGATGGGAGGGTCAGAAGTTCAAGGTTCATCCTCTTCTATTACATAGTTTAAGGCCAGCCTGGGCTACATGAGACCCTTTCTCAAGAAAACAAACAGGGACTATAGAGATGGTTCAGTGGTTAAGAGCACTGACTGCTCTTGCAGAGTACCTAGGTTTGATTCCCAGCACTCACATGGCTGCTAACAACCGTCTCTACCTTCAGTTCCAGGGGATCCAACGCCCTTGTCTGACCTCCTCAGGGAAATTCAGAGAACATAGAGATGCTCTTACACACATGCAGGGAATACACTCATACACATAAAATAAAAATAATACATAAGCCTGGGGAACATGGCTCAGTGGTTGAGCATTTGCTGAACCTGTAAGGTCCTGGGTTTGCTCACCCCCTCCCCTCAAGTGGGGTGTATGAATAAATTTATGTTATAATGTTTTATGCATTTATTTTTGAGACAGGGTCTCACTATGCAGCCTTGGCTGGCCTGGAACTATGCAGACCCTCCTGCCTCTGCCTCCTAAGTACTGGAATTAAAGGCCTGTACCACCATGCCCGGCCTGAATTTATGTGTAGTCGAAGCATGGCACATGCCTATAATCTTAGCACTTAGGGGGCTGAGACAGGAGGACGACAAGTTCAAGGCAAGTCTGGGTTACATAGTAAGACTCTGTTTCAAACACCACACACACACACACACACACACACACACACTACAAATCTTACAGAGCTGGGGCTAGAGAGATGGCTTAGCTGTTAAGAACATTGGTTGTTCTTGTAGAAGACCTGGGTTCGAATCCCAGCACCCGCATGGCAGCTAGCAACTGTCTGTAACTCCAGTTCCAGGGGATCCAACAGCATCTTCTGTCCTCTGTGGGCATTGCATGACACGGGTGCACTTACCTACATGCAGGCAATACACTCATACACATAAAAAAAAAAATCTTACGGAGCTGATTGAGACTTCTGTGATCTCTGTACCCCAGCCTGGAAATATTCCTGTTCTCAGTGCAGATGGGGCTATAGAGTCCTTGGGACTAGAGAGAGAACTCAGTGGGTAGAGGGGCTTGTTGTGTAAGCATGAGGTCTTGCGTTCAGATCCCTCACACCCATGTTTTTTTAAAAAAGCTGGATGCTGTGGTGTCTGTAACTCAAGCACTGGGAGACAGAGGTAGGCAGATTCTGGGAACTCACTGGCCAGCCACTGTAGCCCAAACTGCAAGCTCCAGATTCAGTGAAAATCCCCGTTTCAAAAAGTCAAGTAGGAGATGGGTGTGGGGGCCGCACGTCTTTAGTCCCAGCACTCAGGAGGCAGAGGCAGGTAGATCTCTTGTGAGATAGAGACCAGCCTGGTCTACATTAGCTAGTTCCAGGCCAGCTGGGGCTACAGGGAGACCCTATCTCAAAAAAACAAACCAAACCAAACAAAAAGGTTGGAGAATGACTGAGGATCCCTGACAATCTCCAGCCTCTACACAGACTGCACCTGGAGTGCACCCATCCACACATGCACATCACGCACAGGCAAATAAAATTAAGCAAAAATAAGTCCTTGGAGGTTAGGTGGCCTGCCCAGTTTGCGTGGCACTAAGAGAGAAAGTAGGCAGAGCAGGCAACGTGTGGCTCCACCCCAGCCACCCCTGCCTTGGATTTCCCAAACCCTGTACCCCCTCTAGACCGTGAGGCCTTGGCAAGTCATTCCAGGGCTTTGAGCAGGTGAGGCAAGCACTCGACCAACTGAGCTCCTTCCCCAGCCCCAGGTGTGGAAAAGTCTTCCAGTCCTAGTGCTTCTGTGAGTGGGAGGGGCATGAGGCTGTAAGGTGTGGACTGGGGTGAGCTCTGGGTTTCTGTTTCCCTCCTTAGCCCTTGGAGGTAAAGAAGGGAAGGAGAAACTTGTGGGAGGACATCTTGAGCAAATCCAGTCACCTCCAAATCATTTCCTTATGTATGAAAAGGGAGGAAGGGATGGGGCTGTACTCTGGCCACAGTGTAAACCAGGCATGGCAGCACGTACCTGAAATCCCAACATAGGAAATGTGGCAGGAGGGTCTTTGGGTACACAGAGAATTTGAATCTGGTCTCCAAACAACAGGACATGGTGGTGGGGGTTGAAGAGATGGTTCAGTGGGTAAAAGTGCCCGCTTCAGGAGTATGAAGACCCGAGTTCAGATCCCCAGGACCCATGTTGTAGTGAGCCAGGTGCAGTGGCACTGTAATCCCAGTGCTGGGGTTGGGGAGTTCAGGCAGATGGAGCCCCAGAATTTGAAGGCTAACCAGTCTAGTCAATCAGCAAGCTGCAGGTTCAGTAAGAGACCTTGCTTCAAAAAGTAATGTAAGGGGACTGAAGAGATGGCTCAGTGCTTAAGAGCACTGGCTGCTCTTGCAAGAAGACCTGAGTTTGGTTCCCAGAACCCACATGGTGGCTAACAACCGTCCATAACTCCAGTTCCAGGAGATCTGATACCCTCTTCTGACTTCTGTGGGTGGGTATTGCATGACATGGATGCACTTACATACATGCCAACAATGTATTCATACACATAAGATAAAATAAAAATGATAAAATGAAAAAGTAGTGTAAGTAAATATAACAACTAAATAAATGTATGCATGTATGGAATTGTCAAAAGAATAACAATCATAGTATAAATATATAAAAGTATACAGATATGAAATTGTCAAAGAATAAAATTATAATGTATGTAAAAAATTTAAAAGAAAGCTGGGCGTGGTGGCACGCACTTTGATCTCAGCACTTGGGAGGCAGAGGCAGGCAGATCTCTGTGAGTTCAAGGCCAGCCTGGTCTACATAGTGAGTTC
>NW_008346079.1:1123386-1145927 GCF_000622305.1 Nannospalax galili | reverse complement strand
AAATAAATAAATAAATAAATAAATAAATAAATAAATAAAATTGTTAAAGGAGAGTGATAGAAGAGGCCACAGGAAGAGCTTACCACACCAAGAACAAAAACCCCTGAGCCACAGAGCACAGGGTTTAGCGGTCACTGGAGTCAGCACAGGCCCCTTCAGCACTCTCTTTCAGAAGTTTCCTTTGACTTTAAAACTACTTAGTTTTCCTCTTCATATCCTTGCTATCTTGCTGTTGTTGTTAGGCCCCAGGGTTTCCCCCAGGCCAGGCTGAGCACTCAGGCTGAGCCACACCCAGGCCTCTGGAAAGAGAAATTTCTGATGAATTCCTGGTGTCTAACCTGAAAAGCAACAGCCTGCCAAATTCTCTGATTCTGTCAACTGTAGCTGGCGCCTTTCAGGGAGCAGGAAGCACCTCCTGTCCAGACTGGGGCCTCTAAACACTTTTCCACCTCAAAGAAGGAAATGGCTGTACCCACCTTTGGGGAAGAAAAGTACAATATGTCATACAAATCAAGGGACCCAGAGAGATGCTTACCTGTGAATCCAGAGGACTGAGCAGGGGGACAGAAAATTACTGCTACATTCTGGAAAGCATCAGATGCACTTTAAGCCAAGATTTCATAATGATATCTTTTCTAAATAAACACAGCGTTAGTCATCTTTCAGAGACTGTCCTATAACTTAGAAAATGTCAAACAATGAAGAATTCTGATTTTTGCTTTAAAGGTTTGTCGTGTCCAATTGTTAACATGGTTTTATTACAGTGACCAAGTCACGGGATCTGCCGTTCCAACAGATAACATTTCTATGCGCTTGTGTAAGATGTAGGAAGATTTTATTTATTTAATTTTTAAAATTTTATGTGTTTGAGTGTTTTTCTTGCATGTATGTAGGTGTATCATGCCATGGAAATATTATTTGCTGGAATTTCCACCTCTCTCACTCTCTCTTTCTCTGTCTCTCATTAACCCTTTTTTCTCTCTCTTTAAAAAAAGATTTATTTTTATTTTATGGTATGAGATGGTTGTTTGCTTGCATGTATATATATGCGCCGTGTGCTCACAGTGCATACTGAAACCACTGGAGTTATAGTTTGTGCTGGAGAGCTTTAGTGTCAACTTGACACACCTGGATTGAGGGAGCCTCAATTGGGGAATTTCCTCTATTGGACTGGCCTGTGGCCATGTCTGTGGGCATCTTCTTGATTGTTGAGTGATGTGGGAGGGCCCAGCCCACTGTGGGTAGTGCCACCCCTGGGCAGGTGGACCTGTGTTGTATAAGAAAGCAGGCTGAGCAGGGGCCAGGGGAGCAAGCCAGTAAGCAGTGTTCCTCCACGGCCTGTGCTCCAGCTCCTGCCTCCAGGTTCCTGCCCTGAGTTCCTACCTTGGGCTCCCCGATGACCTGGGATATGTAAGCTGAATAAACCCTTTTCTCCCCAAGTTGGTAGTGGTCAGAGTGTTTTCTCATAGCAGTGAAGAAACAAACCAAGACACAGTTGTTAGTCCCCGTGTGGGTGCTGGGAACCAAACCCAGGTCCTCTGCAAGAGCAGCCAGTGCTCTTAAGCCATCTCTCCAGCCCCCACCCTCAGCTCTCTTTTAAAAGATTACTTTTACTATGTATTTTTATATGTACATGTTGCAGCATGCATGTGGAGTTCAGAGGACAGCTTGTAGGAGTGGCTTTCTACTACCATGTGGGTATCAAACTCAGGTCCTCAGGTTCAGTGGCAAGCAGGTTTGTCCACTGAGCCATCTTGTTGGCCCAAGGATTACTCTTGACTTTTGGAAATGTTCAGCAGTGTATTGTAGTTAGGGTTAGAAAGGTTCTGGAACTGGAGATGTGGCTCAGTGATAAGCATGTGTGTTTGGCATGTTTGAGGCCCCGGTTTTATCCTCAGTACCTCTACAAAAGGCGACTCCTTATCTTTTAGAAGTACTGACAGAAGCTACTCACAGTGGCTCAGGCAAGTCATCCCAGCACTTGGAAGGTAGAGGGTGGAGGATCTGAAGTTCAAGGTCATTCTCAGCTACTGGTGAGCACCAGGCTACTAAGTCCTCAGGAGAAAGGGCTTATACCCTTTTACAATTCTAGTTTACGGAGCCAGGCGTGGTGGCACACACCTTTGATCCCAGCACTTAGGAGGCAGAGGCAGGCGGATCTCTGGGTTCAAGGCCAGCCTGGTCTACAGAGTGAGTTCCAGGACAGCTGGGGCTACAGGGAGACCCTGTCTCAAAAAGACCAAAAAAAAATCTAGTTTACGGTCCTTCATCTGGGGAAGTCAAAGCAGGGGAACTTGGAGCAGCTGGTCACACCCACAGCCTAGAGCAGAGAGAGAATGAACTCCCGTGTGCCCCTGCTCAGCTCACTTCCTCTGCTTTCTCACACGTCAGGACTCTAAACCCAGGGCATGTGGTCTGAGTCATCGCACATCAGTTAGCTCATGAAGACAACCCCAGCCAAGCCAGGGGTGGTGGTGAACACCTTTAGTTCCAGCGCTGGGAAGGCAGAGGCAGGCGGATCTCTGTGAGTTCAAGGCCAGCCTGGTCTACTTAGCGAGTTCCAGACCAACCAGGGCAGCATAGTGAGACCCAGCTTCAAAAACAAATCAAAACAAGACAATTCCAGCCAGGCATGGTGGTGTTTGCCTTTCATCGCAGCGCTCAGGAGGCAGAGGCAGCGGATCTCTGTGTATGAGGCTACCTTGGTTGGCATAGTGAGTTCCAGGCCAGCCAGGGTTACATAGTGAGACCCTGTTTTTTTGAAAAAAGACAATCCCCTAGAGATCAACTTACAGGCCAACCTGATCTAGACATCCCTCATTGAGACTCTCCGGGTGAGTCTAGATTGTGTCAAAGTGACAGCTGAAACTAGCCATCAGGGTTTATAAGAAGGCTTGTGGGTGAAGGTGCTTACCACCAAGCCAAACAATCTGAGTTGTATCCCTGGAACTCATATGGCTGAAGGAGAGAACCAACTCCTGCAAGTTCTCTGACTTCCAAATGGGCAACTTAGCATACACATGGTCACACAAACCCACAGTAAGTAAACAAACAGAGGCTGGACAGAGCTCAGCAGTTAAGAGCACTTGCTGCTCTTGCAAAGGACCTGCGTTGGTTCCCAGACACAATGGGTAACACAACATCCTGTGATTCCAGCTCCAGGGGATCTGACACCCTCCTATGGTCTTGGAGGGCACCCATACATATATAGTGCGAACACACACACACACACACACACACACACACACACACATACACACAAATATAAATAAAAAACAAACAAAAGATAAATCTTTTTTTCAAACATTTTATTATTTTATTTTATGCCTATGAGTGTATTGCCTGCATGTATGCAGGCACACCAGTGTCATGCAGTGCCCCCAGAGGTCAGAAGAGGTCGTCAGATCCCTGGAACTGGAGTTACAGACAGCTGTTAGCCCTCATGTGGGTGCTGGGAATCCAACCTGGGTCCTCTGCAAGAACAGACAGTGCTCTTAACCACTGAACTATCTCTAGCCCCCAACAAAAAATAAATCTTAAAAATGAATAGAGGCTGGGCTGGAGATGGCTCAGTGGTTAAGAGCACTGGCTGCTCTTGCACAGGACCCAGGTTGGATTCCCAGCACCAACATGAGGGCTAAGAGCTGTCTGTAACTCCAGTTCCAGGGAATTCGATGTCCTCTTCTGACCTCTGATGGCATCACATGACAGGGGTGCACTCACATAGATGGCAGGCAAAAATTTAAAAATAAATATAGGTTGGAGAGATGACTCAGAAGTTAAGAGCACTTGCTACTCTTACAAAAGACTTGAGTTTGGTTCCCAGAACCCACGTTAGGCTGCTGACAACCACTTGTAACTCCAGCTTTAGGGGAATCTGATGCCTCTGGTTTCTTTAGGAACCAGCACCCACATGCACATACCCATACACAGACACACACATACATAATTAAAAAATAAAGTAGCCAGGCGTGGTGGCATCCACCTTTAGTTCCAGCACTTGGGAGGCAGAAGCAGGGGGATCTCTGTTGGTTCAAGTCCAGCCTGAGCTGAATAGTGAGCTCCAGGCCAGCTGGGGCTACAGGGAGACCATGTCTCAAAAAGACCAAATAAATAAATAAGAAATGGAGCATCTGGGACAGGAGAGATGGCTCAGGGGTTAAGATCACTGTCTATTCTTAGAGGACCTGGGTTCAATTCCCAGCACCCACATAGCAGCTAACAACAGTCTGTAACTCCAGTTCCAGAGGATCCGATGCCTTCTTCTGTCCTCTACCGAAGGAACTGCAGGGAGACCCTACCTCAGACGGACCAAAATTTTTAAAAAAGTAAAGTAAATATTAAAAAATATAAAACCATCTTACCCTGTCTCAAAAAAAACTTACAGTGTTTCAGATGGACTGCTATATAAAGGGCATAACTGATTGAAAAGTGCGTGGAGGTTTGTCATATTCTCCCCATTGTAACTGTTATTATGAGGAGTTAAAGTATTTTATGCCATTTCACACTTTACCTGATAACATTTCCTATCTCTGACAAACCTCAGTTTGGTGAAGGATCTGGGGTACGTGTGGGTGGCGGGAATATAAATAACTGCAGTTTCGGAGAGTAATTTGTGTAGATTCTGTGACCCTAAACCTCCATGTCTAGATTCTGTTAAATAAAAAGCACAGGAAGCTACTGTTTGGGGGGTTTGTTTGGAGATTGTAGCAGGAGGGTGCAGCCTTGACCGGAGGCCATCAAGGCAGCTTGTCCTCCTCCACAGAGCCCTCATGACTTCTGGGGGCACACACGTGGGGCAGTGAAAGAGGAAGGGGACACAGGTCTGGCCAGTGAGATTAGCTAAATGGTCAGTGAGGTGACGGATGTCTCAGCATATCGCCCTCATAGCCGAGGCCAGCGTTTTGGATTAGCGTCTGTCCCAGGACCCAGACCTCAGACTGAAAGTCTGAACATGGAGGCTGGAGAGATGCTCAACAGAGCACTCGCTGCTCTTGCAGAGGATGCAAGTTTGGTTCCCAGCACCACACTGGGACGCTCACAGCTGCTTGTAATCCCAGTTCCAAGGGATAAGATGACTTCTTGCCTCCCTGGGCACCTACACTCATTTCAGATACACACGCATAAATAAAAACAAAAATCTTTCAAAAACGGCCAGGGAACTGTGGGCGTGGTGACACACACACCTTTAATCCCAGCACTCAGGAGGCAGAGGCAGGGGGAATCTCTGTGAGTTTGAGGCCCGCCTAGTCAACATAGAGAGTTCCAGGCCAGTTGTGGCTACAGGGAGACAGTCTCACAAAACAAAACAAGGCAGGTGAGCTGGGCATGGTAACGCATACCTTTAATCCTAGCCCTTACAAGGGAAAGGGTGGCAGATCTCTGTGAAATTAAGGCCAGACTGGTCTACATAGGGAGTTCCAGATCAGCTGGGGCTTCAGTGAGACCCAGTCTGAAAAAACAAAAAGTCGAAAATCAAACAAAAAAATAAGCCAGAGCTGGAGAGATGACTCTGGTTAGGAGTACCTGCTGCTCTTGCAGAAGACCCAGGTTTGCTTTCCAGCACCACATGGTGGCTGATAGCTGTTCATAACCCTCATTTTCAGGGGATCTGACACCTCCTGGCCTCCACAGGCATTGCACACATGTGGTGCACTAACATATGTGTAGGCCAAACACTCATCCACATAAAAATAGATAAAGAAATGAAGACAAAAGTTTAAAAGGTTAGCACATCATCAGCACATCATGGCTAAAAGATTAAAAAAAAAAACAACAAACTTTCGGAATGTATTAACAAAGCCCTAACTCACACCAACCAAAAGGGTAAGCAGGCCATCAATGGCATCTGAGGCCTATAGCAGAATTCTCCCCGTTTTGTTATGACCCATCTACTGAATATCCCCTCCAATGTATCTGAAAGTATGGTGATTTATACCTTTCTTCGTCCTGTAACTATAAAGAGTTCATGAAATTGCTACCTCAATGGAACATGGTATTTGGGGAAAGCTAAAACTGTGTTTCTGGGTCATCCTCACTCATTTGACTCCAGAATATACCATCTCTGTTTTTTCTTAGTAATTTTTAATTTTCATTTGTACAAGTGTTTTGATTGCATGTATGTTTATTGGTATGTGTATAGTTCCCATGAAGGCCCAGAGTCTGCCATGTGGGTTCTGGGAGTCGAACCCAGGTCCTCTGAAAGAACAGCAACTGCTCTCAACTCCTGAGCCATTTCTCTAGCCCCCACACCATCCCTTTTACTCCTTGGAGGTGAGAGGTGTTTCTTTTATCAACATACTTAAGTTCCACGTTACCAAGCTAAAGCTAAACTGTTACTCTGACCTTCTGGAAATCAGGATTGGGTCAAGATAGCAGTTTTCCAGTTAGGCCATGGAATACAATTCGTCTGCCTTGACTCTCCATTTGGTTTGGTTTTTTTGTCTTTTAAGACAGTCTTACTCTTTAGCCCATACTGGCTCTGAACTCAAGGCAATCCTCCTGCCTCAGAATCCTGAGTGCTGGTACTAAACCCAGTACCTAGTGTTCTCTGTGTGTGTGGTGTGTGTGCAGGTACATGCACCTGTGGAAGCGGGGGGTGGAGGACAGAGGTAAATCCCGAGGGTCTTTCTTGGTTGTGTTCCATTTTAGCCTTTGAGTCTCTCACGGAACCTGGCCTTTACTGATTTGGATAGACTGGCTGGCCAGGGGCTCCCTAAATCCTCCACCTCTGCTTCCCTGCACTGCAATTACAGGTGCACTCCAGCACACCCAGCTTTTTATGTGGGTGCTTGGGGACCCTTGTACCTCATGTTAGAAATAAAATCTGAGGTTCAATGACCCCCATCAATACCGCACAAAGAACATGCGGACGAGTAGCTGGACAAGGCAGCTGTTACTTTTGCAAAAGGGCAGATTGCACGTCACTCAGATCCAGTGAGCAGAGCGACAGGACCCAGAAACTCGGTGAATGTTAATTCTTAACGCAGGAGTACTGTGTCTTTTTCCTGAAGGATTCAGAAAGGCATCAGGGCTTTTCCTTAAACAAAAGTCTTACAGGGTGTGGTGGGATCAAGAGATTAGAATTCCTTGTCATAAACCAAGTTTTACAGGGTTTGAAAGAAAAAACTAATGTGTAATTTTTTTTTTTGGTCTTTTTTTATTTTGGTCCTTTTGGGACAGGATCTCCCTGTAGCCCAAGCTGTCCTGGAACTCACTATGTAGACCAGGCTGGCCTCGAACTCACAGGGATCTGCCTACCTCTGCCTCCCAAGTGCTGGGACTACAGGTGTGCGCCACTATGCCGGGCTTACTAATATGTACTGTTTCTTGAGATTGCTCAGCAGGCACTTGACTCAGCCGTTCTGCAGCCTGACTCGCTGCTCCTTTCTATTTATTCTGTTTTCTACTGTATATCCCTGGCTGACCTGAAACTCGCCACGCAGTCCAGCCTCATTCCTTCCTGTTTTTGAGCTGGGCTCTCTATATGCAGTCCAGGCTGCTCTCAAACTTGAGAACCTGTGCTGATGACTGAGCAGTGAACAAAAGAGTTGCAATTGAGCGTGGAATCTCTTAGTGCCCTCCTAAATTTTGTGCCCAAAACAAGCACCTTATCTCCCTCACCCTGGCCCAAGCCTATGTGTCCCTCCACCTTCCCAACTTGCCAGAGGAAGAGATGGAAGCGTCCAGAAAAGATGTGTGCAAAGGTTCCAGCCCAACTTGAAGGGCTGTGTGTAAAGCTGTCATACCCTAGTACAAAGGGGGTGTGAATGAGTGTCCCTATAAGCTCCAAGTATGTGGACAGTTGGTCCCAGTTCCTGGCACTGTTTGGGGACAATCATGGAACCTTTGGGAGGTGTGGTCTTGCTGGAGAAGCTCATTACTGCGGGTGGGCTTTGAGAGTTACTAAGTGTTCTTATAGTCCTGGTCTCTCTACTTCCTGTGCCCGCTTGAAGATGTGCTTTCTGCTCTGGGCACCTCTGCCTCCTTGTCTCCCCAGCCATTATGGTCTCTTACCCCTCTGGAACCATAAGCCAAATAAACTCTTGCTCCTGTAAGTTGCCTTGGTCATGGTGTTTTATCACAGCAACAGGAAAGTAACTAATCCAGGATGGACGTGTCAAGGCTCTGTTCCCTAGTGTGAAGAGGGGCCTGTGCAAAGCTTCTATCCCCTCATGCAAAGCCACCATCCGGCAGTGCAGAAGGACCGGCTTCTGCACAGCAGGCCTGGCCGCAGCCTTGTCTGCCTGTAGGGCACCGTGTCAGCTACCCTGAGGACGTGCATTTTCCTTGCCAGGCCTCGCTTTCCCTCCTGAGGGGCAGGGCACTTTAAGGGATGTTTGGGGAACAAACTCCAATAGTGCCCTTTAGAAAACAGGTCAAAATGCAGCTGTTGAAGCCTCAGGGCTGAGGCAGCGGCTCGGTCTCTGCAGCAGCCCAGTGCCCCCTCCAAAGCTTCAATGCAACTCCAAGCAGTTCAGGGCAGAACAGACACCATCAATGTAGCCATCTCTACTGTCCTAAAGCAAACCTACTGTCTGGGCTAGTAAATGCATGTCAACTCCTCTGCCTGCCCTTAGCTTGGCATCTCTCACGGTGGCTCTGCGTCAGGGACTCTTCCCGGGTTTTATCTGTTAACCTATTTATTTATAGACACAGGATCTTACTGGAACTCTGTAGCCCAGGTTAGGCTCAAACTCATGATAATCCTCCTGCCTCAGTCTCACAAGAGCTGGGATCAAAGGACTGTGCTACTATGAGGCTTAAGTGCTTTATTTAAAATGCAGGTTTATTTAAATGTGTGGCGGCACATGCCTTTAATCCCAGCACTTGAGAGGCAGAGGCTGGTGGAGCTCTGTGAGTTCAAGGCCCACTTGATCTAATATAGACCAGGCCAGCTGAGGCTGCAGGGAGACCCTGTCCCAAAAAGACCAAAAAAACTAAAAGAATAAATAAAATGCAGGTTTAGGGACTAGAGAGATGGCTCAGAGGTTAAGAGCACTGGCTGCTTTTGCAGAGGACCTGGGTTCAATTCTCAGTACCCACATGGCAGCTAACAACTGTTGGATGCCCTCTTTTGACCTCTGTGGGCACTGTATGACACTGGTGCACTTACACACATACAGGCAAAACACTCATACACATAAACTAAAAATAATAAATAAAATATTTAGCCAGGCATGGTGGTGCATGTCTTTAATCCCAGCACTGAGGAGGTAGAGGCAGGCAGATCTCTATGAGATCAAGGTCAGCCTGGTTTACATAACAAGTGCCAGGTCAGCTGAGGCTACAGGGAGACCCTGCCTGAATTTAAAGTAAATAGATGATAGATAGATGATAGATAGATAGATAGACAGACAGACAGGCAGGCAGGCAGGCAGATCGATAGATAGATAGATAGATAGATAGATAGATAGATAGATAGATAGATGAAAGTTCTAGAAGGCCTGTTGGGGGCATACCTGTAATTCCAACTACTCTATAGGCTGCAGCAAGAGGATCAAAAGTTGGGTTTTTCTTTTTGTCTTTTTGAGACAGGGTCTCCCTGTAGCCCCAGCTGGCCTGGAACTCTTTGTAGACCAGGCTGGCCTCGAACTTACAGAGATCCCACTGCCTCTGCCTCCTGAGTGCTGGGATTACAGGTGTGCGCTACCACATCCAGCCGAGGATCAGAAGAAGTAAGGCCTACCTGGGCTACAGAGGGAGTTCAAGACTAGTTAGGGCAACTTAGATCCTGTCTCAAAATACAGTGGGCTGGATATGTTGCTCAGTGGGTAAAGGGCCCACCTAGCATACCAGAGGCCCTGGGTTCGATCCCCAGCACTACCTAAGATGGGATAGTGTAGGCACACAAGCCTGTGGTCCCAGCCACTCCACAGGGAAGTGGAGGATCAAGACTTGAAGTTCATTTTCAGCCTTGCCAGCTTGAGTCCCACCTGGGCTATATTAAACCACTGTTCCTCTTCTGGGCCAACCAGACTGTTCCCAGAGTAGGGGCACCAGTCCCTAAGCCTGATAGCCTGATCTCCCCCGGCCCCAGGGCTCTGGACCCAAATGGTGGGAAGAAAGAACCATATGCACACATACAATAAATAAATAAATGTAAATCAGTAATTTTTTCAAGGTTGAAGATCAAACCTGGGGCCTTATGCTTGCTAGAAAAACCCTGTACCACTGAACCAAAGTCCCAACCCCAGAGTCAGTATTTTAAACAAACTGTTGGTGTGTTGATGTGAGCTGAAGAGCTATAGTGTTTCCCATTGTAGTAATTATGTGTATGAGCATGTGTCTGTGTGGTTATGTGCACATGCATGCAGGTTCTGGAGGAGGCCAGAGACATTGGATCTCCTGAAACTAGAGTTACAGGCAGTTGTGAACTGCCCAACCTGGGTGCTGGGAACCAAATACCAGGGTCCTCAAGAGCAACATCTGCTCTTAACTGCTGAGCCGTATCTCTAGCCCTTTGTTTGTTTTTGAGACAAACTCTTACTATATAGCCCCAGCTGTCTTGGAACTCACTATGTAGACCAGGTTGGCCTTGAACTCACAGAGATCCACCTTCCACCTCCCAAGTGCTGGGACTAAAGGCCTGGGCCACCATGCCTGGCTGTTTTTTGAGATAGAGTCTCAAGTAGCCTGGGCTGGCCTTGACTCCTGATTCTCTTGTCTTTCCTTCTCAAGGTCTGGGACTACAGGTAAGTACCAGCAGTCCTGTCCGTCCTGGAGCTTTCCCTCCAGCAGCCCTCTGACTGTCTGAGATGAGGGAAGAACTCAGAGTAGTCAGATATGCCTGCCTAAGTCCCCGGCAGAAACAGGTAGTGGTCTCCAGGGCATTTTTCCAGACAGAGCATCCTGGTAGCCCCTCACTTCAAAATCCTGCACTTCTCTCCAGAAGAAATTGCCTGTGAGATTCTCCTTCCAGAGAGGCACTGGTGAGCTCAGGAATTATTCACTGAATTCTTGGGTTTCTTATTAGTACACTAATGGGCTCTGGGAGCACGGAGCAAGCATGTCGAGGGAATTCATCCAGACTTCCGAAGTACGGCGAGTTTCTGTCAACTATAAGGGAAACAGCCTTGCCTCCCTCCCTCCCTCCTTCCCCTCCTTCTCCTCTTTCTTTCTTTCCTTCCATCCCTCCTCCCACCCTTCCTTCTTCCCTCCCTTACTTCCTTATCAAATTTGCTGAATTTAGCTTAAGAGTCATTGCTGAATAAGATATTTGTTTTTCTCTCTTGTCCCTCATTGTTATTGTTTATAATTCATCTATTTTTAACTCTCTGGATGGGATGTGCAGGGCTGTAATCCCAGCACTCAGGAGGCTGATCTCTTTGAGTTTGAGGCCAGCCAGGTCTACATAGGAAGTTCCAGGCCAGCTGGGGCTACAGGAAGACCCTGCCTCAAAACAAACAAACAAAAACAAAAATGTACTTATATTTTAAAAATGCAAAAGCTTGGTAAGCCAGCATTTAGAGAGTAGAGGTGGAAGGATCACACGTACAAGACTAATCTGGTCTACATGACAGCTTCAAAACCAGGCTGGTAACAGGACACCCTGAGAAAAAAATACAGTTGATTCAGTCCTGTGGCTGCCCAGGGACTCATACTTGGAACCTGAATGTCAGGACCCTGCACATAGCACCTCCACACTGTGACGCCTGTAACAATAGATGTGTGTTGGGACTCACTGAATTTCACAAACTGCAAAATTTGTGGCTTTGGGCCAGTGAGATGGCTCAGCAGGTGAGGTGCTTGGTGCCAAGCTTGAGGACCTGAGTTTGAAATCTGAGTTTGATCCCTGAAGCCCATATAGTGGAAGGAGAACACTAACTCCCATGAGCGCTAACTCCTGTAATTGTCACAAACGTGCTTTCACACACACGCAATAAATATTTGGAAAATTTTTGTGGCTAAACAGCTAATAACGTCCAAGCATATACTGTGCTTTTGCGGATTTTCTTGCCTCAGCCTCCTGAGCGATAGGATTACAGACAGTGCAGCCACCAACTTTCAAAGATCCTGGCAGTGCTCTTGCAAACTCTCCCATATTCTAGGCTTGTCTGGCTGCTGCTGCATGTGTTTAGTGGGTTCCCCTTGTCCCTGGATTTCCTACACACTGAGGCTAGCTCTCCGTACCTAATTAGACCCAGGGACATTTTTTGAAGATTTTTATTTTATATTATGGGTATAAGTGACTTTCCTGCATGGATATAAGTGCACCACGTGCATCCAATGCCTGGGAAACCAGAAGAGGGCCTTGGGGTCCCCTGAGACTGGACTTACTGATGGTTTTTAGCCGCCATGTGGGTGCTGGGAACCGAACCCAGGTCATCCCTAAGAGCAGCCAGTGCTCTTAAGTGCTGAGTCATTGCTCCAGCCTCCCAGGAACATTTTTTTGGCAGAAGCTCAAATAAGTGGTGTCGGGGATTGCTGCGTCCTAGTGGGAGGCATGTGCTTGCTGCCCGGGGCTGGGGAGGCTGAGTCAAGGCTGGTTTGGCTGGACAGGCAGGAAGGAAGGTGCTCTGCTGGAGGGAAAGGAAGCCTTGCTGGATTGTGGATGGCCCGTGAGGAGGGCTTTAGGCTGGGGAGAAGGGGAAGGGAGGGTTTCTGGGGAGACCTGGAGGCTTAGTTCGGGAATAACAAGCTCGAGGGCAGGAGAGGCAGCCAAGCCTGACTACGGGTCTCCGGAAGGAAGCACGTCCTGCAAGTTGGCTGTGCTCCAGACGGAGGACCGACTTAAGTGGCTCTTGTAACCCACCCTCGGTTCTCTGCAGCACCCCCCCCCCATCTTTCAGTTGTGGACCTCAAGGCTTGGTGATGCTCATGCTGGTCCAACGAGCTCCTGGCACTCGGGGTCTGAACCTCGGACTGGATAATGAACCAGACTTTGACATTCTCTCAGCCCCAGGTTACAGCCAGAGGCAGCGCCAAGGATGGCTGCCCCGGCAGGTGGGCACAGCCACAGCTGAGCGAGTCCTGCGGCTGGGGAGACAGTAAGGTTGTGCTCTCTCCCAGGGGCAGGCTCTGGGCAGAGATGTCCCAGCTCACCCAGGAGGCTGCTCCAAGGCTACTGGTGACCTGAAGTGGCCCCCCAAACAGGGATGGGACGCAGGGAGGTGAGATTCAGGAGCCTCCGGGGCTGCCCCTGCCCCTCAGTCTCAGGGGTGGCAGGGAGGCCCAGGTTGGGTCCTCCATCTGACCCAGGTGCACACAGCCACCTGTGTCCGAAGCAGGACTTGAAGTCTGGTCTTGCCTCTCGGTACCAAGCCCACAACTCTTTCCTTTAAAAAAAAAAATCTTTATTTATTTTCAAAAATATATGTGTCTAATTGTTTTGCTTGCAGGTATGCATGTGGACCATGTATGCGAAATGCCCACAGAGGCCAGAAGAGGGTGTCGGATCCCCTGGAACTGGAGTTACAGATAGTTGTTAGCCGCTCTGTGGGTGCTGGGAACTGAACCTGAGTCCTCTGCAACAGCGGTCAGTGATCTTAGCCACTGAGCATCTCTTTAGCTCCGTAGCTGATTCTTTTTTCTTCCTTTTTTTTTTTTTTGTCTTTTTGAGACAGGGTCTCCCCGTAGCCCCAGCTGTCCTGGAACTCACTATGTAGACCAGGCTGGCCTTGAACTCACAGAGATGTGCCTGCCTCTGCCTCCCGAGTGCTGGGACTAAAGGCGTAAAGGCGTGCGCCACCATGCCCAGCTCCATAGCTGTTTCCTGATGGAGTTTATTTCAGAGTCAAAAAAAGAATGGATTCTCCTTGGACACTGTCACCTAGCACTAGCGCTTCATACGGACTCCTCTGGGGGATCAGTTATTCTTTTTACATTTTTATATTTATTTTTGTGTATGTGTGTTTGCCCTACTTGTCTGTATGTGTACCACATGTGTGTGGTGCCCTTGGTGGCTGGAAAAGGGTATCAGATTCCCTAGAATTGGAGTTACAGATGGTTGTGGGTCACCTAATGTGGGTGCTGGGACCTGAACCCAGATCTTCTGCAAGAGCTGCTGGTGCTCTTAACCTCTGAGCCATAACCTCAGCCAGTGCTCTTGACCTCTCCAGTCTTGAATCTGCTATTCTTTATTTGTACAGAGGATTTCTCACTTTGGAGAATCCTCTTAGGTTGGAGTGGCCAAGGAAACGGGGGCTCCTGGCTAGGCTGGGGTCACATAGACCCTGAATCAGCCAGGCCTTTGCTCCCAACCAGGCAGCTGCCCCGGGTGGGTCCCATTGTGCTCTTCAGGCAAGCTGCCTGAGTTCCAGTCTCAGCCCAGATGCTCACTCGCTGTGTAACCTCCAGCCAGTCATTCCCTCTCTGTTCTTGTTTCTCCTTCCTGTCCTTTTAAAATGAATATTTCTCTTTCTTTTCCATCTTCCTTCTTTTATAAAAGATGGATTTATCTGTGTGCGCACACATTTGCCTTGCTGTACATGTGGAGGTCAGAGGCCAACTTTCGGGAGTTTTCTCCTTCCACCATGTTCTGGAGATTGAACTTAGGTGATCAAGCTTGCCAGCAAGCATCTTACTGGCCCCTCTTCCTTCCTTCCTTCCTTCCTTCCTTCCTTCCTTCCTTCCTTCCTGATAGCAAAGCTCTTAATTATGACTTGAGTCTCTCAGAGAAGCCTATGGGGAGTCGGGATATCCCAGACTGTTTACACCTCCAGTTTCCCCACCTATTTGCCCATTGCAGGCTCTGAGCAGGAAGAAGTGTTCTGCCTTGGTTTGGGGACAAATTGCTCTACTCAAGTCTCTCCTTCCCCCTCCCTCCCTCCTTCCTTCCTTTCTTCCTCCTTCTTTCCTTTCTCCTCTCTCTCCCCCTCCCCCATCCCCTCTCTCTTTCTCTCCCACCACTAGCACTCACTGGCCTGAAACTCACTGTATAGACCAGGATGGCCTTGAACTCACAACAATCTGCCTGCCTCTGCCTCCCAAATGCTGTGTGTGTGTGTCTCTGTGTGTGTGAACATGTGTGCCACGGAGCATGTGTGGAGGTTAGAGGATAATCTACAGAAATCAGTTCTCTCTTGCCAATGTGTGGGTCCTGGGGATTGAACTGAGCCATCTCTCTCCAGCCCTAATTTTTAAAGACAGGCTCTCATGGATCCCAGGCTGGCTTTGAACTTGCTATGTAGAAAGGGATGGTTTTTAAAAAATATTTTGTTATTTTTGTTTTATGTGTCTGAGTGTATTGCCTGCATGTAGGTAGGTGTACCTGTGTCATGTAATGCCCATGGAGGTCAGAAGGGGGTGTCAGATCCCCTGGAACTGGAGTTACAGATGGTTGTTAGCCTCCACTGGGATAATTAAACCCAGGTCCTCTGAAAGAGCAGCCAGTGCTCTTAACCAGGGAGCCATCACTCCAGCCCCAAGGGATGAATTTTTTTTCTAGATTTTTTATTTATTTATTTTTTATTTATTGTCTTTTTGAGACAGGGTCTCCCTGTAGTCCCAGTTGATCTGAACTCACTATGTAGACCAGGTTGGACTTGAACTCACAGAGATCCACTGGCCTCTGCCTCCCGAGTACTGGGACTAAAGGCATGTACCACCACGCCTGGTTTCTAGATTTGATTTTTAATCATGTGTATATGTGTGGGTGTATGTGCACATGAATGCAGGAGTCTGCAGAGGCCACAGGAGTCATATCTCCCAGGACCTGAAGTTACAGAGTGACGTGAGGCACCTGACATGGTTGAGGGCAACTGAACTCCAAGCCTCTAGAAAAGCAGCCAGAGCTCTTAACCAGGGAGCCATCTCTCCAGCCTGGCCTTGAACTCTTCATCCTCTGGTTTCATGTTCCCACGCTAAGAGCACAGGTGCACCATCATGCCTGGCTGAGGATACCCAAATTTAGAAATTGGAGGAAACTACAATTATTTTTCAAGAGAAATGAAGAGCTGTGTTTGGAAATATACAAGGCTAAATATTGAAAACTTACAAGGCTAAGTAAAACCGAGTTCAGTGTCATCTCTGCGTCACCTTTCAGAAGCTTGTAGGAGCATACTCCAGTCCTCTGGGAGTGATGCCCATCTGTCCATATTCCTAAGCCTGGTTCCATCCACCTCTGAACTGGAGCCTCAGAACAGCCTTCCTGCCTCTCCTTGTCAGAGTGTCAGGCTTGGAGTGGCTGAAAAATCCTTGAAATTCTACACTGTACCTGGTCACTTACAGGGACCCGGTGTGGTATCATGAGGAAGGCTGCTGGGGTCTTTGGGAGCAAGACTGGTTTGAGGCTGTATTAAGGTTGACCAGCTGAGTATGGTGATGCATACCTTTAATCCCTGCACTCCGGAGGCAGAAACAGGAGGATCTCTGTGAGTTTGAGGCCAGCTGGGGCTACAGGGAGACCCTGTCTCAAAAAGACAAAAAAAAAAAAAAGTAAGGCTGGCCACTTCCCAGGTTCCTCTGCTGTCAGGTGTGCTCATCCAGTTTTTTAAGGGAACCAAGAAATGGGGCTCTTTATGTGACGCCTAAATACATCATGGCAGTTAGGCCACTGCATACCTGAGCTGGGCTCCGTTGCAAATCATGCCTTGTCCCAGGACACCAGCTTCACCCTTTCACTCTAGCTTCCACTGGGCTTCTGCTAGTAACAGCCTCCTACTCAGTGGATGTCTGGAAGGCATCTGTTCTTGCAGGCCCAGTCAAGTCTCCCCCACCTGACCTCCGCTGGAACTCACACTGCATCTCTCAGAGCTGTCCCAGCAGGCCACTGCACCCCTTGGTGGACAGAGGGTGCCAGAACCCCCCTCCCCCACATGGGGCACACATGCTGTGAGCATCATGCCAAGCATGAGGAAGAAGACAGATTTCATCCTTGCGTCGATATACAGGGTGCCATGCGGGGGACAGGTTTGAAAACAATAACTTCTAGGCTGGGTGTGGTAGACACGCCTTCAGTCTTCTGTGCTCAGGAGGCAGAGGCAGGCGGATCTCTGTGAGTCCCAAACCCATAGAAAAGTAGAGAACTGACTCCATAGAGCTGTTTCCCCTAGATGTGCGCCACTGTTTACACACACAATAATAGATTAAACTATTTTTTTTGTAGCCCCAGCTGTCCTGGAACTCACTATGTAGACCAGGCTGGCCTTGAACTCACAGAGATCCACCTGCCTCTGCCTCCCGAGTGCTGTGCGCCACCACGCCCGGCTAACAATTTTTTTTTAAAAGAAAATAATTCCTAGCCTGCCTGGAGACACGTGTTCTTTCTTGTTCTCAGAAGGATGAGAACAGTTTGGCTTCCAAATGAACAGAAAACATGTGCAGGTAGAGGATGGGCCTGGCTGCCCCTGACCCATACCAGCCCTGCGGGGGCCAGGCCTCTTCTCTTGGCTGTCCTTCCTCAGGGGTACAGGACTTTTTCGCTCACAACCCCCCTTCAGCATACCCCATTAGCATCTGAGAACATTTGCTGCCACGTAGGACCATGGAACCGCCTTGCCCTCCCAGCCCTTGGGTGACAGCCTGGAGTCTCACTGGTCAAGTGACCCAGAAACAACCTGCCCACCCAGGGCTCTACTGCCATCCCAGGGGAAACCTGGAGCAGCTGCCCAACATTCATCTCAGCCCCTCAGCAGGCCCCAGTACTCATCTGGAAGGCATCTGACGTTTCAGCCTTCTTGGTTAATTATTGGTCCAAATCATCTTCCATTTGGGGTCCACTGTGACCACCACATTGTTTTCTGCAGCCCATGTTGTCTTAGCTTGTATGTGGAAGGGGTAGATCAGTGTGATCACGGTACAGCTTTAATGCCAGCACTTGGCAGATGGAGGAGTGAGGATCAGGAATTCAACGTCATCCTCAGCTACAAAATGAGCTGGAAGTCTGACAGTGAGACACACATAAGACCCTAGCTCCATCTCCCCGCCCTGCCCCCCCAAAAAGATTGTCTTTCGGGGTGTGGTGGTGCATACCTTTAATTCCAGCATTTGCACTCTGGAAGCAAAGACAGGCAAGTCTCTGTGAATTCGAGGCCAGCCTGGTCTACTACATAAGCAAGTTGCAGGTCAGCCAGAGCTATACAGTGAGACCCTGTCTCAAAATAAAGGGGGGGGGGCAATCTTTATTGTAGCTGAGAATGATATTTTCCCCACCGAATGTGTGGCATTTAAATCCTGGCCACTAGAAGCAGAGGCACGGTGAAGTTCTGAGAGTTCCAGGCCAGCCTGATCTACATACTGAGTTCCAGACCCTGTCTCAAAACAAAACAGACGAACCCAAAGCCCAAAGTAACCAACTAAATAAATACTGCCACTGGTTAAAACTTCCAAAGAAGGCTCACACTGTGTAGACAAAGATCAGGTGGGGCCCGGTGCGTCGGTGGGCGGTCCAGGTGCTGGCCTAGGTCAGCACAGGCTGGTGGGTCCATCCTGCCAGGGAAATCTTCCAGAAGGCTACAGGCGCCCCTACGGGGTGGGCGGGGACGTGGCCAGCCCCAGGTCCCCACCGGCCCCGGCCTCTCGGGACACCGCCCAATGCGGGCCTGACCCCCAAGCTACCCGCTGGAGAGATGACTCAGCCCGAGCCCGGGGCGGGGCTGCGGAGGAAAGCGAGGGCGAGGGTGCGGGCGGGGACCGAGGGAGGGCAGTGCCCAGTCCCTGCGCTGGGACCCGGGGCGCAGCGCGCGCGGAGGGAGGCGCAGAGCGCATCCAGGTCCAGGCGGCATCCCCGGGTCCTTCCCCACCCGGCCGTGTGCACCGGCGGCCGTGGCCACACCCCCAGCCCCGGCACCTGCCTGTCCGCGGTGACTGTGCCTCCCCCGGTCATCACCCGAGGCCGGGGCCTGAGGGACCTGGGCTGACCTGGGTGCGGAAGAGGAGGATCCGGCCCAGCACCCCGGGGCGCTCACCGCGGGAGGAGACCGAAAGCTGAAGGGATCTGCCGCATGCGTAGATCTGCCCTGGCGGGATTTGGAAGCCCTGATCCGTTTCGTAGGAATTTTTTGTAACATAAAAAATGAATGAAGCCGGGCGTGGTGGCGCAGGCCTTTAATCCCAGCAGAGGCAGGCAGATCTCAGTGAGTTACAGGCCAGCCTGGTCTACATAGCGAGTTCCAGGCCAGCTGGGGCTACAGGGAGACCCTGTGTCAAAAACAAAACAAAACAAAAACAGCAGCAGCAATAAAAAATAAAATCATAAAACAACCCCCTTCCCCCAAAATGAATGGTCTGGGCATGAGAGTGTATACATGGTAATCCCTGAACCCCGGAGGCTGAGGCAGGAGGAGCAAGGCCCTGAGGCCAGCTTGGTCTGCATAGTAAATCCAAAGCTGGCTAGTGTTACTTGGGGAATTAAAAAAAGACAAAAAAAAAAAAAGAAAAATATGAATGTTGGGAGCAAACAGATGCGCTTTTGTGAGTCTATTTATTTATTTATTGAGACAGGATTTCATGTATCCCATGTTGGCCTGGGACTCACTTTGCAGCCTAAGATGAATGACCCTGTCTCCCTGTAGCCCCAGCTCTCCTGGAACTCACTATGTAGACCAGGCTGGCCTTGAACTCACAGAGATCTGCCTGCATCTGCCTCCCCAGTGCTGGGGATTAAAGGCCTGCACCACCCTAACCAAAGAGACAATCTGTTTGCAGGGAGGGGAGGAAGGACGGAGCTAGGGTCTTATGTGTGTCTCACTGTCAGACCTCCAGCTCATTATGTGTCTGAGGATGGCCTTGAACTCCTGGTCCTCACTCCTCCATCTGCCAAGTGCTGGCATTGAAGGTGTGAGTGGTGGCACATGCCCTGCTGATTTTCTTTTATTAAAAATATTTTATTATTTTTTATGTGCATTAATGTAAATACACTTGTGTTGTACCCAAGGAGGTCAGAAGAGGGCATTGGCTTCCCGGGAACTGGAGTTACAAAGATAGTTGTTAGCCACCATGTGGATGATGGGATTCGAACTGGCATGATCTTAACTTTCTGATTCTACAGTCTCCACCCTAACCTGGAGCTCCCTGTATAGACCAGGCTGACCTTGAACTCTCATAGATCTGCCTGCCTCAGAGTG
Organism: Nannospalax galili; assembly: GCF_000622305.1. Lineage (NCBI taxonomy): Eukaryota > Metazoa > Chordata > Mammalia > Rodentia > Spalacidae > Nannospalax > Nannospalax galili. Next base: position 1,125,921 of record NW_008346079.1, on the reverse strand, counting down.
CTGGGATTAAAGACGTTCACCACCACTCCTGGCCTAATACCTCCAAATCCAGACAAATAGAATAACACCTGTGCATTAAGTGCTTGACACGCCTCACAAAGACTTTGTTTTGCCTGTCCTTGAATGGGTGCCCCTCCATCACCTGTGTGTCTTAACAGTGGAGCCCAGGCTGACATGGAATTCCTGACCCTCTGGTTACAGCCTGCAGACTTCTGGGGACCACAGGCATCCACCCTCCCCCCACTACACACCAAGGGCACTGTCAAGGCTTGATGGTGACCCACCCTGCCTCTTCCAGCAAGCCTCCAGAGTGTGGGGCCACCCTGGTCGTCGCTTTCTGTCATTCAGTGAATTCCTGCCCAGCTCCAGTCTTTCATCGTGGTGCCTCTTTGGGATGTAGTTCTCAGCAACTGAAAAATGATCTCCAAGATCTCCCTCAACTGTACAATTATAGGATTTTGTGACTGGTTTTTCAAACAGCCTTGAACCTGGTGAAGGGTCAGCCCTACCCCATCCACTCTGTCAGTAAGCTCTGTGCTTTTCCGGATCACAGCTGGCAATGCAGCTGTGACCCTCTGTCACCCAGATTATTACCACAGCACCTGCTGTCTCCCAGCTGCCACCGGTGCCCTCCACAATCTCCTCTGTGCAGCCGCCTGAATAACCTGAGGACGGGCCAGACAGGTGCCAGTGGAGTGCAGAAGAGGGTATTGGATTCCTTGGAGCTGACGTTACAGGCAGTTGTGAGTCACCCAAAGTGCTAGGAACTGGATTTGAGTCCTCTGCAAGAACAGTACCCAGTCTTAACCATGCAATGCCTCAGAGGTCAGAAGAGGGCATCAGATTCCCCTGGAACTGGAGTTAAGGATGGTTTGTAGCTGCCATGTGGGTGCTGGGAATCGAACCTGGGTCCTCTGCAAGAGCAGTCAGTGCTCTTAACCACTGAGCCATCTCTCCAGCCCCTTTTTTCTTTCTTTCCTTTTCTTTCTTTCTTTCTTTCTTTCTTTCTTTCTTTCTTTCTTTCTTTCTTTCTTTCTTTCTTTCTTTCTTTCTTTCTTTCTTTCTTTCTTTCTTTCTTTCTTTCTTTCTTTCTTTCTTTCTTTCTTTCTTTCTTTCTTTCTTTCTTTCTTTCTTTCTTTCTTTCTTTCTTTCTTTCTTTCTTTCTTTCTTTCTTTCTTTCTTTCTTTCTTTCTTTCTTTCTTTCTTTCTTTCTTTCTTTCTTTCTTTCTTTCTTTCTTTCTTTCTTTCTTTCTTTCTTTCTTTCTCTTTCTCTCTCTTTCTTTCTTTTTTTTTTTTCGTTCTTTTTGAGACAGGTCTCTCTGTAGCCCCAGCTGGCCTGGAACTCACTATGTAGACCAGGCTGGCCTTGAACTCACAGAGATGCGCCTGCCTCTGCCTCCCGAGTGCTGGGATTAAAGGCGTGCACCATCACACCCGGCTTCTTTCTTTCTTTTTAATGTTTATTGTGTGTGTGCATGTTAGTATGTTAGTATGCACACATGCAGGCAGGTACCCTCAGAGGACAGTGGAAGGCATCGGATTCCCTGAACTGGAAGGGAGATACAGGCAGTCGTGAGCTGATGTGGGTGCTGGGAATTGAATTCTGATCCTCTGAAAGAGGAGCAAGAGCTCAGAACCAGCTGCTGAGCTATCTCTCCAGCCTCTCCGTCCTTTGTAGGACATGGTGTGGCCTGAAGTCAGTTGACACACTCATATATGTGCCTCACACAGGGCCAGCACTTCATCAGTAACTAGTGCTGTCACTGTCACCATCACAACGAAAGCCTTCAGCCCCTTTGGGGAACATTCCTAGGTGTTTTTTGTAGAATGCTCACCCTGCTTTGTACAAGGCCGTGGGGAGGGCCAGGGAAAGTCAGAGCTGGTTCTGGCCTCTGCTTGGGAGCTGGTGTATCGATGATCTTACATTCATGGCTAACCTTTTCTGGGCCTCTGGATCTCTAGCTGTGTCATGTGATAGAACTTAGGAGACTTAAACAAACATCTCCAGTGGGCGTGGTGGTACATGCTTTTGATCAGAAGCAGGTGGATCTCTGTGAATTCAAGGCCAGCCTGGTCTACATAATGAGTTCTAGGCTAGCTTGGGCTACAGGAAGACCCTGTCTCAAAAAGACCAAAAATTTATTATTTTTATTTTATGTGTATGAGTGTATTGCCTGCATGTATGTAAGTGCACCTGTGTTGTACAATGCCCTTAGAGATCAGAAGGCATTGGATCCCCTAGAACTGGAGTTAGGATGGTGGCTCTCTGTGAATTCAAGGCCAGCCTGGTCTACATAATGAGTTCTAGGCTAGCTTGGGCTACAGGAAGACCCTGTCTCAAAAAGACCAAAAATTTATTATTTTTATTTTATGTGTATGAGTGTATTGCCTGCATGTATGTAAGTGCACCTGTGTTGTACAATGCCCTTAGAGGTCAGAAGAGGGCTTGGCTCCCCTGGAACTGGAGTTACAGATGGTTGTTAGTCACCATACGGGTGCTGGGAACCAAACCTGGGTCCTCTGCAAGAATAGCCA
>NW_008346079.1:1112575-1122981 GCF_000622305.1 Nannospalax galili | reverse complement strand
GTGTGCGTGTCTGTATTAGCGAAGGCTGTGGTCTGTGTCTCTCCTGCCCAGGGCCTGGGAGCCCCTTCTTCCTGTTCTCCTACACAAGGCTGCATGTCTTCCAGAAGCCCCAGACCCAACTGATAAAGGCCTGGAGGCCAGCTGGTCCCTATCAGGCCTCAGCAGCCCATTCATCTGGGCCTCCCAGAGAGGGTGGGACATGTCCCAGGAGTCAGCAGGCTCCAAGGCCCCACAGATAGCAGGAGGCACAGGTGGAGGGTGGGAGCAGTGGAGATCAAGGGGCCAGGGTCTGCAGTTGGGAGGGACTACGGGCAGTGGGGGCAGTCTTGGGTGGGAGGGGCATCTCTCACTCCATCGGACAGAAAAAGTGTAGTTTGTGCTTATGGGCTAGCCTCTGTCTGCAGTGTGGCCTGGGCACAGGTTAACCCCTGTGGTCCTCGGGTTCCTTTTGGATTTCCTGGTCCCAGTCTGGTCCTGGAAGAAGCTTGGGTCCAGAAACATTCCTGAGAACCTCCAGTGCGCAGGCAGACAGCAGGAGGGAGGGTAGGCCAAGTGTCCCTGGCCCCTGGCTTCACCCCTGGTGGATATGCAGACACACATGGGCACCCTCAGTTTCCTGAGTGCCAGAACGCACTGTGCCAGCATGCACCTCTGCCTGGGTATGGGAAGGTCAAGGCCCAAGGACAAATTGAGCCACCTGGGTTTGTTTATAGATCCAAAGGTTGGAGGCTCCTGCCAGGGAGGGTTAGAGTCAGTGAGATCGAGCAGCTGTGGGGACACAGACCACAGGGACTGGGGGAGGGACCACAGCCCCAAGAGAGGGTGGGGGCTTTTGGAACCCACCTGGGGTGGTCCTGCATTCCCTGAGGGTCTAGGGATCCCTCCAAACCGATGATCTGGGCTTCCCACCTCCCCACTCTCATCCTCTCCTTTGGAGAAGGTCTTGTGTAGCCCAGGCTGGTCACTATGTAGTCAAGGATGAAACTGAACTTGTGGTCCTCTTGAGTGCTGGGATCACAGAAGAGGCCACCACGCCTGATTTATGTCATGCTGGGATCAAACACAGGGCCTTGAGTATGCTTGACTGGCAGTCTGCCAACGGACCTACATCTCTGGCCTTTATTTTTGTTCTTTTGGTTTTTTGGAGACAGGGTCTTGCTGTGTAACCTTGGCTGGCTGGGAACTTGCTATATAGGCTTCATCTCCTGGTACTGGTATGACAGGTGTGAGTCACCACACCTGGTTACCACTTCCTATACATCAGGAAGTTTGGTTCCTTCTCTGTAAAATGGGAAAGCATCGGGTGGAGAAATGGCTCAGCCCTTAAGAGCACTGGCTGCTTATTGCAGAGGTCTGAGGTCCAGTTCCCAGCACCCACATGGTGATTCACAACCTCCTGGAACTCTGGCTCCCGTGGTTCTGACGTCCCCTTCTGGCCTCCTGTGGCTGCAGGCTCTCACACACATAAAGAATGGGGGGAAAGCATAGTTCCCACATGGATGTGACAATGCAGAGACCCCCCCCCCACTGTGGGTGAGAATGGGTACGGCCCCATCTTCTGTGGCCAGTCACCTTCTTTATCCCACAATCACCCAGCCCAGGGTCCATCTCTGGGGAACTCTGAAGAGAAATGCCCGCACAAAGCTTTCTGTCTGCTCCTGGATGTTTCTGGAAGGCTTTTCGTTTCGTTTTGTTTTGTTTTTTATTTTGGGTAAAAAAAGAAAAGGAAAAAAAGACGAAAAAAAGTATACAGTTGGAAATTCGAAGACTGTCCTCAGAGTTGACTATCTAGACATTTTGTGACCTAACCACACTATGGGGCGTTTGACAGATGTGATCCCACAGTGAGCCCTCGAGACCCACTGCAGGAAAAAGGGCCAGTTCAGAACAGCGTGTATGGGGTCATACTTCTGAAAATAGCAGAAGGAAGACCATGCTCTTGCTAGGGGGCTGGGAGGATTGGGGGGGCAGAGAGAGAGAGAGAGAGAGAGAGAGAGAGATTGAGGACGAGAGGAAGAGAGAGAGTAGGAGAGAGACAGGGAAAGTTTGGCAAAGAAAAAGTTGTGGAAGTCCAGGCCTGGTGGTGCACACCTGTAATGCCAGTACTGGAGGCCGAGGAGGGAGGGGTCTGAAGTGAGAGATCAGCCCAGACAGAGAAGACTGTTCCAAACAAAGGAAAGATTGTATTATAGTTTTTAAAGATTTATTTATTATTTTATGCGTATGCATGTATTGTCTGCATGTAGGTAAGTGCACCAGTGTCATGCAATGCCCTCAGAGGTCAGAAGAGGCTGTCAGGTCCCCTGGAACTGGAGTTACGGACAGTTGTTAGCTGCCATGTGGGTGCTGGGATTCGAACCTGGGTCTTTTTCAGGAACAACCGGTGTTCTTGACCGCTGAGCCATCTCTCCAGCCCCACTTTATTTATTTGTGTGCATTTGTGCCGTGGTGTATGTGTGAAGGTCCACTCACAAGTTCTTTCCCATCACGTAGGTCACAGCGAAAGGGAATGAACTCAGGTTTGGCAGCAAGTGCCTTGACTTGCCAGCCCAGAATTTCTTTTCTTAATTTAAATTTCAGTGATTTTTATCTATCAATTTCTTTTCAGGATTAAAATCATCATAATTGGACCAGAAAGATGGCTCAGTGTGTAACAGGGCTTGTTGTACAAGCCTGATGACCTGAGTTCGATCCCTGGACTCACCTGGTTGAAGGAGAGAACCGACTGTATGAAGTTGTTCTCTGACTTCCACACATGTGTTGTGGCATGCACACACACACACACACACACACACACACACACGTAAACAAACGAATCAATAGAAGTAATTTTAAGAGAATTCCTCCACCCCAGGTAGGAGGACCACAGTCACCTTCAGCCGTTCCTTCCTATGGAGTCTCTTTTCTATCTTCACCTTCCTGATGTTCACACGTCACGTTCTCCGGCCTCTTCTGTCCTGTCAGGTGCTTGGGCACCGAAACTCTCTCTGCACAGCCTGGCTTCTTTCGTTCCCTTCTCCTGCTCTAAACACACACCCATCTTCTTCGGGAATTCTGAGCTTATGAAGCAGTCCTCTGTTCTTTATCACAGACCCCTCCTCACCTGTACACGATCCTTCTAGAGAAGAAAAGGAACCATCCCCATCCAGACACTTGTGTCCCAGACTAACAAGATCTTTTTTAAAGCCTTCGCCAGCACCCATTTATTTCAAGGATTCCTTAACTTGGAGCCCAGATTTCGGTTTTCCAGTATAGTTATAAATTGCCTTGCAACAGCGTGCTCATAGTTAAAAATGTCCTCCAAGGTCATGTTTCCTTCCATTGTCTGATTGCAAAAATGGAAACATTGGATCTGGAGAGACAGCTCAGCCGTTAAGAGCACTAGCTGTTCTTGCAGAGGACCTGGGTTCGGTTCCCAGTACCCACATGGAGGCTAACAACTGTCTGTAACTCCAGTTCCAGGTGATCTAGAGTCTTCTGACCTCCAAGGGCATTGTGTGACATGGGTGCACTTATATATATGTGGACAAAATACTCATACACATAAAAAGTGGAACACTTTGTTTCCTATGTGTGACTTTCCAGCGCTTTCCTTCCTTCTGATCGTCCCCTGGTCCCCTAGCTCCCAGGGCTTGGCCGGAAGCCTGCCGGCTCCACTGATTCTCCTGTCTCCATCTCCCTGTGTGCTGGGGTTAGGGTGTATATGTGATCATGCTTGGCTTGTTATGTGTGTGCTGGGATCCAAACTTTGGTCCTTGTGCTTGCACAGCAAGTGCATCTGACCTCTGAGCTGTCTCTCTAGCCTCCCCTTGGCTCTTTTTCAAGTGTCCCAGGCTGGCCTGGATCTCACTAAAGGAGCTGAGTGACCTTGAACTCCTGCTGTACCTTGTGCTGTACTGCTGGAGACCTGAGATTACAGGCAAGCATCACTACACCCTGTTTATATGGTGCTGGGGACTGAACTCAGGGCTTCACGCATGCTAGGCCAGCACTCTGCCAACCGAGCCAATCCCCACCCCACTTTCACCTTAATTTTGTTTTTCATTTCCTCTTTTTACATTTCTTTTTCTTATGGCTTTCAAAAATAGCTTTAATGCCAGGTGCGGTGGTGCACGCCTTTAATCCCAGCCCTTGGGGGGCAGAGGCAGGTGGATCTCTGTGAGATTGAAGGCGGCCTGGTCTACCTAGTGAGTTTCAGGCAGGCTGGGACTAGAGAGACTCTGTCAAAAGCACACAAACAGGGGCTGGAGAGATGGTTCAGCAGTTAAGAGCACTGACTGCTCTTGTAGAGGACCCAGGTTCGAATCCCAGCACCCACAGGGTGGCTCACAACCCTCTGTAACTCCGGTTCCAGGGGATTCTGATGCTTTCTTTTGACCTCCGCAGGCATTGCACGACACCAATGCACTTGCACACATGTAGGCAATACACTCATACACATAAGATAAAAATAATAAATAAAATGTTTAAAAACAGACAAAGAAAAGCTTTAAAATGATTTACTTATTCATTTATTATATGTATGTTTGTGTGTCTGTCTGGATTTATTTGCACCATGTGTGCAGGTGCTTTGGAGACCAGAGAGCACGGGACCCCCTGGAACTGGGGTTACAAGTGGTTGTAAGCCAGCTGATGTGAGTGCTGGGAACCAAACTCGGTCCCCTTGAGAGCAGTTAAGTGTTCTTAGCTGCCGAACCATCTCTCCAGCCCCTCAAAAGCAGCTTTTCAGGTCAACGATTCTAGAGGTGAGTCACTTGAGAGCCCATCTGAACCACTAGCACTGGGTGAACACATCCTGCACTGGGGCTTCTTTGCTTTGGTTTAGGTAAGGAAGGAACATGTGTTTTAAATAAGCAGCTCCCAGACATACACTTATCACTTTGACTTTCAGTCTTCACAGCTCTGTAGATGTCATGGACGCACTAATCCCTCGTAGGCCCAACTTTCTCCTCCAGATGTGTCAAAAACAAAGGATTTCTTCCGGGTGGATTTAGGCAGGCCTGTGCTCCCAGCCCCGGGGAAGCTGAGACAGGATTGCTACAAGTTTGAGGCCAGTCCGGACTGCACAGCGGGACCCTGGCTGGTCACACCAAATGTCTTAGGTACCTGCTGCCACTTTATAGCTGTGACCTTGGCAAGTGGCACCACTGAGCCTCAGTTTCCTCCTTTGTAAACTGGCAGTGACTCACTCATGAAGGTGAGAATTCATGTATAACTATCTCTTGTCAACCAGTTGGAACCTAATTTCCATCCCATAAATACTTGGAGAGACCATTCAGGAATAAATTTTCACCTCAACAAAAACAAATTTATTCTCAACTAAATTTAGCTGTGAAGGCTGACTGGTCTGTCTGTCTTTGCTGCCGCCCAGTGGTCATGGGTGTGAGTGCACATATTGCCAGGCCTACTTTCTTTAAAAAAATTTTAAGCACGCACAAGACCCAAGCAAACTCAATCAGACAAAAACCCGGCATAGAACCGGGGACATGGGTAGCAGGCCCAGCCTTAGCTGAGACCATTGACAGCTGATCACTGCTGGGTGAGGGAGAGTTTGAGCCTCTTTAAGGGAGCGATGCTAGGTGGACTGAACAGGCTCCAGTGGATGAACTCACACTGAGGGACACCTGGTATACAAATTTGACTTAATAGGCTTTGACATATATGACAAAATGCATGAAATTCTGTGGGCAGGCTATGGGGTGCAGATAGGGAAGGGGGGGCTAATGTGTATGTGTGTATGTTACATGTGCACAGGTGCCTTTGGAGCCCAGAAAATGGCATCAAATCTCTTGGATCTGGTGTTACAGGTGGTTGTGCGCTGCCCTACGTGGGCACTGGGTATCAAATTTTGGTCCTCTGCAAGAGCAGTATATGTTCTTAACCACAGAGCTCTCTCCAGCCCCTTTTAAAATTTAATTTAAAAATATTATTATAGTGTGTTGTTGTGTGTGTGTGTGTGTGTGTGTGTGTGTGTGTGTGAATGCAGGTACCCACGGAAGCCAGAAGGAGGCATTGGAGCCCCTGGGCTGGAGCTACAGGCTGTTGTGAAACAAGGGACATGCATGCTGGGCATCAGACTCCAATCCTCTGTAAGAGCAGCAATGCTCTGAGCCATCTCTCCAGTCCCACTTCCTCCTTAATATGATTCTTTCGGGTCTTCTATCAGAGCAACAGAAAAAATAAAGGTACAGTGGCTTGCAGTGTGTTCTCATCCTTCAATCTGGGAGCCGTCCCTTCATTGCCAGGTACAGAGGGGCACACCACGCACGACGTGCACCCCTGTAGAACGCCCTAGCTATTCCTGTGCACAGTTGGGATGAGGGTCACTTTTCCTGTTGTTCAGACAAGGACACAGAGGCATGGACAGGTGAAACAATTTGCTGGGTGTCATGTGGCTCCTATGGGGCAGGAAGATAGCATCTCTCCCTCCCTCCTTCCCTCTGAAGCTCCTGTCCACATGCGGAGGGGCTGTCCTTTCTTCTCACTTTCCAGCAGCCAGTCCAGGAGTTCCTGTCCATTCCTCACACCTGGACCAGGCAGCACACTGTGACAGAGAGAGAGACAAGTGAGCACAGAGAGGGCTTGTCTCCAGGGGCCATTTTTTTCCCCTTGGTGTGGGATTCTTACCTGCTACTTGCAGAAATGGGTCTTTTGAGCCTCAGAGCTCTGGCATGGAGTCAGTAGGCTGTCTTGTTAGCAGCAACCCTTAGGATTCTGATAGGCTGACAGGTGTGGGATCCTGTGAGATGGGGCTTCCTAAAGGATCTGACAGGGCCTCAGACACTACTACATCCCATCAGGCACCCAGGAGCCTTTGGACAGAGGTGGACATTCACTCATTCCTGGGTATTGTGCCTGGCGCTCAACACTGAGCTGCTCTTCTGTGGACTTATCATCATTGGAGAGACAGAGAGTCACCCACCCGGACATACCCAGGAAAATGGGCATGGAGAGGAGGGAGAAGGAAGCACATCAGAGGCTGAGCTCAGAGGGAGAGTGTGATGATTGTATTGATTAGCAGCCTGAGGAATCGAGGCTCACCAGGGAGACAAACCTCTGGGCATGTCTGCCAGGGGGTTTCTAGACCGGGCTAAGTGAGGTGGGACGATGCACTCGAATATGGGGACATCATGTGCTGGAGCCCTGGATGGAATAAAAGGAAGAGAGCTGAGCACCAGTGTGCATCCTTCTGCTCCCAGACTGTGGATGCAACGTGGCTAGCTGCGGCACCCTCCTGCCACCTGCCAGCCCGCCACGGTGGACTGTACCCTTAAACCATGAATAGCCCTTTTCTTTTTTTCTTTTTCTTTCTTTAAAACAATACTTTACTTGGGGCTGGAGAGATGGTTCAGTGGTTAAGAGCACTGACCACTCTTGCAGAAGACCCAGGTTCAAATCTCAGCACTCACATGGCAGCTAATAACTGTCCCTAACTCCAGTTGCAGGGGATCCGATGCACTCTTCTGTCCTCTGAGGGCATTGCATGACACGGGTACGCTCACACACATGCAGGCATAACACACATATAAAAATAAATAAACTTTATTATTTTATTATTTACTACTACTACTACTACTACTACTACTACTACTACTACTACTATTATTTTGAGACAGGGTCTCCCTGTAGCCTCAGCTGTCCTAGAGCTCGCTATGTAAACCAGGCTGGCCTTGAACTCACAGAGATCTGCCTGCCTCTGTCTCCTGAGTGCTGGGATTAAAGGCATGTGCCACCACGCCCTGCCCTGTCTCTTTTGAGGCAGTCTCACAATGCAATCAGGCTGACCTTGAATTTGCAGCAACTCTCCTGCTTTGGTCTCCTGAGTTCTGGGATTATAGACAAGGCCACCATGCCAACCCTTAGATACGGTCTCAGTTGTTTTCTGTGGCTGTAAATCCCAGAGCCTGGGGGATTTATGAAGAATGGAGATTTATTTGGCTCATGGTGTTAGAGGCTGGAAGTTCATGCTGGCATGTGGGAAGCAGCTGGTCAGGGCTGCCCTGCGTCATGTGGTAGACAGCATAAGCCAGAGAGAGTTTTCCTGTAAAGCCACTCCCCAAACCACCCGTTAATCCAAGAATGGATCAATCTGTTTTGAGTCCAGAGCCCTCATGACCCAGTCACCTCCCAGAAGCCTCCACTGTAGACAGCACTGATGGTAGCTTTGGGAATTCAACCCCTAAAAACATTTTGGATGAGATGCACACTCAGACCTATAAAGAGACTTCCCATGAGGAAGTGGCCCACAGGATGGTGGAGGCAGAATACCCACAGGCAGAATACACAAGGCCCAGACCAGGAGCGCAGGTAGAGAAAGTTCTAGGCCATGAGCCGTGTGTGTGTGTGTGTGTGTGTGTGTGTGCGTGCGTGCGTGCGTGCGTGCGTGCGTGCGTGTGTGTGTGTGTGTGTGTGTAGGCTGGAGAAGGTGATGTCACAGGTGAAGAGAGTCCAATGGAAAGTTTTTCATTCAGCCTTGGGTTCTACTCCCCCCGCCACCCCTACCCCCTGGGTTGGATGAGCCCTTACAGGGGAAGGTGATTGCTTTACTTAGCCACCAATTCAAACATCAGCCTTGCCTCTCTGCCTCACTGGAAATGATGTTTAACCAAGTACCTGAGCACCCAGAGACTGAGTCAAACAGACACAAAAGCCACCCATACAGTGCAGTTGGGCCTCGTGAGAGGGAAGGCAGACAAAGCTTTAGTCTGTTATCACATGGAAGGGCAGATGATAGGCCCAGTCCTCCTTCCCTGGGAGAAAACGCCTAGCTAACGTACTCTGGTGTGCCTGGGAAGGTTCCTGGCCTTCAGTCATCACAAGCCTCTCCTGGAACTCCACGGAGCTCTTGGTCCTTTTTGAGAAGTGGCCCAGGCAGGCCCAGCCCAGGTATCTGTCTCAGCCAGGCCAGAGGAGCCAGGGTCTGTCCCAAGCCCCATCTGACATTTATGAGGTGCAGCTGAAGTGGGCAGCCACAACCCTGAAAGAATGTTAATAGGCTAAAGCCCCAGCTTGGCCAGAGTCACTTGGCCCCTCGGGAGACTGGGTTGGGCTGAGTCAGAGATGGGGAGTGGGTAGGGTGGGGCAGATATCAGGTAGGACTCTCCTCTCAGGGCTGGGCTGTAAAGGCCAGGGAAGGAACTGGAAGCACGGTTCTGCCACCCAAGCAGGCACATCCCTCCCTGTTGCTGACATAACAGACTTTTCTGGGCTGTCAGAGGAAAAGGAGGAGACACAGGGCTGGAGAGATGGCTTAAGTGGTTAAGAACACTGTTCTTGCAGAAGACTCGGGTTCGAATCCCAGCACCCACATGGCAGCTAACAACTGTCCGTCACTCCAGTCCTAGGGGATCTGACAGCTTCTTCTGACCGCTGAGGGCATTGCATGACATGAGTGTACTTACCTACATGCAGGCAATACACACGTATACATAAAATAAAAATAATAAATAAGGCCGGGTGTGGTGGCACATGCTTGTAGTCCCAACACTTGGGAGGCAGAGGCAGGTGGATCTCTGTGAGTTCAAGGCCAGCCTGGTCTACATAGTGAGTTCCAGGCCAGCTGGGGCTACAGGGAGACCCTGTCTCAAAAAGACAAAAATAAACAAACAAACAAACAAACAATTTAAAAAAAAAAAAAGGAGACACAGGCTCACTCAGTGCCTAGGCCGCACTGACCCAGGAAAGGCCAGTGTTGGGTCCAAGTCTGAAAGGTATCTTGCAGGTGAGTCATGGCTGGCTAGGCCCCTCTAGAGGCTGGCTCAACACCTGGGTGAAGAAGCCAGTCCAGTGGGCTGGAGCCTGCAGAGGTGAGGCAGGGGCCAGTCTGGGGCCAGCGGGGTGCTTAGGGTAGGTGCTGTTGGGTACCCTCGAATCTGAGGACGTCTGCTCTAGAACCTGAGGGAGAGGCTTTTGATGGGGATAAGCTAAATGGGCTTGCCAAGTGTGGGTGAGCCCTGGTTCAACTCCTGGTACTGTGTACAGACAGACAGACACACATACACACACACACACACCACACCACACCACACACAGACTCCACATACACAGACACACCCTCCCATATCACATACAGACTCCACACACACAGATATACCTCCCCACATCACACACACACACACACACACACACACACACACACACACAGAGGCCTGATTCCAGTGTCTCCTGTCCACTAGGAACGTGTTCTACACTGACCCACATTCTCAGCCAAACAAATCAGTTTTTAATTTCTTGTGTAATGAGTGACCTATGACAGGGTTGACTACTCATAATAGGGTTGTCAAGAACTCAGACTTGGGGTGGGTGCACACACACAATGATAATAAATGATTTAAATTACATATGTAAAAAGAGAAGGGCTGGGGCTGGAGAGATGGCTCAGTGGTTAAGAGCACCAGTGCTCCTGC
>NW_008346079.1:1098157-1112263 GCF_000622305.1 Nannospalax galili | reverse complement strand
GCTCTCCTGGCTGAGTGCTCCCCCACCACTCATGAAGCTCTGGTCTGGGCTTCTGTGTCATGCGTGAGAACGCTTCACCTGTGTGGACTGAATTCTTTCTGCTTAGTGGCTTCTGTTTTAATGTTTAAAACAAAACAACCAACCAACCAACCAAACAAACAAAAAATCAGGACAGAGCTGTGATGGTGGGACATGCCTGCAACCTCGGCAGTTAAGCAGCCGAGACTGGGCAAGCTTGAAAGCGGCTTGGTCTACGTTGTGAGCTTCAGGTTAGCAGGGGCTAAGTAGCAAGATTCCTTTTCAAAAAACAAAAACAAGGGGCTGCAGAGATGGCTCAGCAGTTAAGAGCACTGGCTGATCTTGCAGAGGACCCGGGTTCGATTCCCAGCACTCACATGGTGGCTAACAACTGTTCAATAACAACCATCCATAACTCCAGTTCCAGGGCATCTGTCGCCCTCTTCTGACCTCTGAGGGCACTGCATGACGTGTACTTGCATACATGCAGGCAATACATTCACACACATAAAATTTCAAAATAAACATAATATCTAAGTTTTTTTTGGTCTTTTTGAGACAGGGTCCCCCTATAGCCCCAGCTATCCTGGAACTCACTATGGAGACCAGGCTGGCCTTGAACTCACAGAGATCCGCCTGCCTCTGCCTCCCGAGTGCTGGGATTAAAGGCGTGCGCCACCACGCCTGGCAATATCTAATTTTTAAATCACACATTTATTTATTCATTTGTGTGTGTTGTGTGTGTGCGCGTGCACCATGGCCCTCATGTGGAGGTCAGAGGACAACTTCCAGGAGTCAGTTCTCCCCTTCTACCACGCGAGTCTTGGGGATAGAACTCAGGCCGTCAGGCTCGGCAGCGGACACCTTTACCTTCTGAGTCCTCTTGCTGGCCTTCTTTCTGTTTTGTTTGTCTTTCTGTCAGAGAGAGTTTTGGTGTGTATTTCAAGCTGGCCTTGAACTTAGTAAGTAGCTTAGGATGGCCTTGAACTTGAGGCAATCCTTCTGCCTCCAAGAGAAGGGTCAGAAGTTCAAGGTCATCTTCAGCGTGGAAGGCCAGCCTGGGATATAGGAGACCCTCCCGTCCAAATAATAGCTGAGGTGCAGCTCAGTGGTGGAGTGTTGGCTTCCTGTGCACAAGGCTCAGGGTTCATGCCTCATGACTACCAAAAAAAAGTTCAATGTCATCCTGAGTTACTCAGTGAGTTTGAGGCCAGCCTGGAGCACATTAGATTCTTAAACAAACGTTAAAATCATAGTGTCAGCCTGCCTGCCTTTATTGCTGGGTACCTGACTTTCCTCCCCTTGATAGTGTTCAAAGGACCTAGCTGAGCCAGAGATGGACGCAGACAGGTTCACTGTGTACAGAAGGGGCCCTTGTGCATGTAAAGGGGTGGGTCATGGGCAGTGTGTCCACCTGAGTGCATGGGACCAGGGACAAACCCAGGCTGGCAGGCATGGGCCACCTTTGTGGTGCTGCGTGTGGTAGGAGGGCAGCTCTGAGCCTGCAGGAGGGGCACATCTGTGACAGTCAGTGCTGGTGAGCCCTGAGCAGTGCTGTGTGTATTAATTCAGATGTGAGGGGCCAACGGGAAGGCTTAGACGTTTTGCTGCCTGATGCCCTGCGTTCAATCCCAGGACCCACAGAGTGGACGGAGAGAAGTGCAGGTTGTCCTCGGACATCCATACCTCACACACACACAAAATGAAAAACGTCAAAAAAAAAAAAAAATCCAGAGGCTGACTAGACTCAGTGGTTGAATTTCCAACTTAGGGACATCTAGGTAAAAAACTCGACTTGACAGGCCTTAACATATATGACAGAATACGTGAAATCCAATGGTGGGAGGGGATGGGGGATGTGGATGGGGGAAGGGGTCTAAATAAGATTAAGATTTATTGTATGGGGGCTGGGGAGATGACTTAGTGGTTAAGAGCCCTGAATCCCAGCACCCACATGGCAGCTAACAATTGTCTGTAACTCCAGTTCCAGGGATCTGACAGTCTCTTCTGTCCTCCTCGGGCATTGCACAACACAGGTGTACTTACCTACAAGTAGGCAATACATGCATACACATAAAAATATAAAAATAGCCAGGTGTGGTGGCGCACACCTTTAATCCCAGCACTCGGGAGGCAGAGGCAGGCGGATCTCTGTGAGTTCAAGGTCAACCTGGTCTCCACAGCAAATCCAGGTCAGCTAGGGCTACAGGGAGACCCTGTCTCAAAAAGAGAGACAGAGAGAAAAAAATATATATATAATAAAATATTTTTAAAAGATTTATTGTATGAAATACACAAAAATTTAATAAAAATATACACTAATACCATTTTTTAAATGAGTCAGAATTCATTTGCCAAGAAAAAAAGATATACATTAAAATTAAAAACTAATCAGTAGCCAGCTGCTGGGACTCAGGGTGGCCAATACAGCTGGGGACCTGGTTCTCTCTCCATTGGCTGATGCAAGGGAAGCAGTAAAATATTAAACAAATAGAAAGACATGTTATCCTGGGTGCATGTGTTTGTGTCCGTGGTATGACACCAATAGGCACCTGGCATAGGGAGCTGGTCCTGGACCCTGCAGACTGAGGCCTGGGCCCACCTGCCGTGTGACAGTTTACAGGTGGAACAGGGCAGTTCCCTCCACAGTGGGGGCAGCCTGAGCTCAGCCGAGGACATCCTCTCCATTGGCATCAGCTCCCTGCAGGGGTTGCTCTGAAAGCCCCTCAGGGTGCAGCCCTGGGGCAGAGCCCACCAACCCAAGTGTCAGGGCAGCTGCGGTGGTGGCACCTGGCAGGGTCTTGCAGACAGAGGCCCCACGCGAGCTATTCTGCCCCAAGCCAGCAGGTGGCACTAAAGGCCAGGGCTACGCCGGCCCTGGACTCGGGGTCTGGGACCAGGGGTGAAGAGGGACCCATGTGCTGAGGCCCTTCACAGAAACTGGCTTAACCTGCCCTTTCTCTTCGTGGTACCACTACATAGGTGGGGAGACTGAGGCTCAGGGAGGACTTTTGTTTTGAGGCAGGGTCCTCCCCATGTAGCCCTGGCTGGACTGGAACTTGCCATATAGGCCAGGCTAGCCTCAAACTTGCTTGGTTCCTTCTGCCTCTGCCTCCCCAAGGCTGAGATTACAGGCCTGTGCCACCACTTCCTGCTCTGAGAGAAATCCTGAGTGCTTCCTGTGGTTTCCAGCTTGTGTGGTAGGGCCACGGTCACAGCCGAGTGCAGCGGGCAAAGTGTGAAGAGGTAAGGCTGGACCTGGGCCTGGATGGACCTGGGCTGCAGGTTGGTCACCAGTGGGTCTCTGATGTGAGCCCAAGGTCAGACCTCCCTGTGTGGCAGGAGGTGGTTGGGTCTTGCAGGAGGGGGCTTCTCTTCAGGGCCTTTCCAGCATCACCACAGCCCACATTGGGGTCCAAATCCCCTCCTATTGGACTCAAACTCAGCACCCTCTATCCCAACCCAAGTCCTGCTTGGAGCCCAGAGTGGTGGATAAACTGCCTGAATCCTTGAACTCTGCAGACCACTAAGGAGCCCTGCCCCAAGCCTCACTTTAAGTCCTGGGTGGGGTGAACTTTGCTTCCGTCCTTGTGGATAGAAGGAATAGGACAAACAGGAATTTCAGACTCCAAAAAACCAACCAGGGAAACAGGACGATATGACGGTGGGGAGTGGGGTGGCCGTGGGGTCTTCCTGGAGTGTGACGCTGGAAAAGACGGAGCGGAGGAAGTTCTAGGAGGCCTGGGAAGGGGGCGCTGGACTTAAGGGAAACAAGAACCCAAGTTCCAAAATAAGAGAAGAGGGGGAGGGGCAGTCCAGAGCCCAGGCTGTCAGAGAGGAGGGCAGCTTGGCGTGGGCAGGGTCTGGATCTTACATATGCAAGGCGAAGCCCCTGCAGAGCTCTCAGTGGAGATTGGGAGGCTCCCTTTCGGCTCTGGTCTCTCTAGCCCTCTCCTGCAGCTGAGATCCTGGGGCTTGACTAGTAGCCAGGGCTGCTGACCCTGGCCCCAGGTCTGCAGGGTTAATCCCAGGTTTGGAGCCCAGGCGATTAGCTGGGGGCCACTCCCTGCTGATAGGCTCCCCACCAGCAGAGGGTTAGAGAGGAGGTGTCTGGGGGAGAATGGGAAAGTGAAGGAATCAAGACTGGAGGGCACCGTAGGAGGCCCAGGCCCTTGTCAGGTGGCTGTGGCTTCCTGGCAGCTTCACCCTTCTCTGACTGCCATGTTCATCCAAGGCCCATGTGGATTGTATGCAGTCCAATTTAAGAGGAAAAAGAGGTGTGGGGATTTAGAAGGGGCTCTGAGCAGGTTGCTATGGCTCTATCAGCTGCCTGCTAAGCGCCAGCCTAGACTGTCCACTGTGGATAAGCTCTGTGGTAAACAGGCCAGCAGGGTCTCCAGGGCCAGAAGAGTAGCTTCAAGGGTGCAGCTAGCAGAGGTGTTCCTGCCGCTGGGCCCTGACCCACTCAGAGCTCTTCCACCCCATACCTGGTCCAGGCCCTGCACAGACCAGGACAGTCGAAGCATAGGACACCACAGATATTAGTAACAGGGGTGAACCAGCCATGGGGAAAGGCTCCTCTGGGGGCTGGTCAGCACTGAGGAGGCAGAGACAGGCATCTCTGTGAGTCCAAGGCCAGCCTGGTCTACATGGCAAGTTCCAGGCCAGCTGGGGCTACAAGGTCCTAATGGTGGGTGTGGTGCTTTGAAGGCAGAGCTCCCTCTGACTGCATGTGGGCTCCTGGCAGAGGCTAGCAAGAAGAGGTGCTCCAGAATGGCACTAGCAACCAGCTGCTGGGACTTTGTCTATCTCATTTAAAGCTCCCTAGGAGGAACATATAGCAAGTGACCTGGGAACTTTACTCCCTGACCCTCCAGAACCTGACCTAGAGCCTCAAACCTAGTCCAACAAACAGACATGAGCCAGGTGTGATGGTGCCCACCTTGCCTATAATCTTAACACTTGGATGGTTGGCGGCAGATGGATCAGGAGTTCAAGGCCAGCATGAACCACATAGTGAGCTTTTGGTTTAATAATAGTGATTAGGACTGGCAAGATGGCTCGGTGGGTAAAGGTGCTTGCTGCTAACTCTAACCACCTGAGTTGGATCCCTGGCACCTGTATGGTAGAAGGAGTCCTGCAGATTGTCCTCTAACCCCTATCCATGCAGTGGTAAATGTGCCCACTCCAACACACAGAATGGATAAATAAATGTAATAAAAACAACGGTGTGTAGGTTCCAGCCAGGTGAGATGGGCTGGAGTTCCGCTCAGTGCCTGGTCAGGGTTCCTGTCGCTACTGTGCCTCAGATGAAAGCTGTTTGGACAGAGCAGGTGATGCAGAAGCTGGGGCTAGCCGTCTGTGCGTGTCTGTGCGTGCATGCGTGCGTGCGTGCGTGCGTGTGTGTGCGCGCGCGTAGCAGCTAGAAGCAGCAAGTCTCTCCCTTGCATCCTTGTTAAATGGAGGTCAGCTTCCACCTGGCTGTCCCTGTGGTGGGCCAGGACACACACAGGACACTTGCACACATCAATCTGGCAAATCCTCACTGGGCTGTGGGAGGGGGTGCTGCTAATCACACTCATCCTAAAGCTGGGGAAACAGGCTCAGGGCATGAAGGATCTTTCCCAACAGCTGGCTGAGAGGAGCAGAGCCAGGAGGTGAGGGGACCTGGGAGAGTCTAGAATGGGCACCTCTTGGGGCACTTCCTTCCGTAGGGGACAAAAAGGGACACAGGATGGCCGCCCAGCCTAGGTCTGGACTCCTGTCCAAGGCTATTCCTCCTCCACCATCTTTTCTCTGTTGTTCCCTAAGGTGTGAAATCTCAGGCACACCCCAGGAGGCGAGAGAAAGCCCAGGGGCCCCCGGTGGCCGCGGCAGCCCCTCCCGCCCAGCCAGCAGCCGGTGCCAGCGCAGACTCCGTGTCACCACCGTGATTGGTAGACTAAACAGCTGAGCAGACCCGGCCTCCTCGCAGCTCCCTCTCTCCGGGGCGGCCGGCCGACTGGGGGCCTTTCAAAGCAGGGCCTCGCTGGCTGCTATCTCCCCATCGGCCTGAAGCATTTAACCACTTTCTTCAAACACCCAGCCAGGGCGTGATGGTTAACGTCAAATCTGGCAGCGAGTCATAACCTATAGGGCTGGGACATTTATCACAGCCGGGGCCTCAGGGGACTTCAAAGGGGCCAGGGAGGTGGGGGCGGGGAGCGGGCTCTGGTGGGACTTTGCTTCTGCAGGGAGCCAGGCTGCAGCTGGCTTTAGAGATGTAGGGATCCGCTGACCAACCCAAATCCCAACTAGGACAATAATAAATGCTGATTGTAATAGGGGCTGCTGGGTGCTGTGCGCTCAGCCCCTTAGAGTGCCGTGTATATTTTTTCATTTAATGCCCATCCATGGTCACCCATTTCTGTTACTGTTTTTTGTTTTGTTTTGAGACAGGGTCTCACTATGTAACTCTGGTTAGCCTGGAACTTGTTGTGTAGACCAGAGAGATCCTCCTGCCTCTGCCTCCCAAGAGCTGGGATTAAGGCTTGACTTACAATTCTTGGTCTGTTACTGTGTCTTTAGACTCAGTTCAGGCATCAGGAAATGAGGCACAGACAGGTTAAGCCACTTGCTCTAGGTCACACTACTAGCTGTCATTTGCAGTGTGATCCCCATGTGCCGAGAGTTTTGTATATTAGCTTTTCCCTTCTTTTACATACTTGTGAGATAAGCATTATTTATTATTTATTATTTATTTATGGCTTTATTTATTTTTATTTTATTCTATGTGTATGAGTATATTGTCTGCATGTATGTATGTGTACCTGTATTGCGTCAGGCCCTTGGAGGTCAGGAGAGGGTGCTGGATCCACTGGAACCGGAGTTACGGATAGCTGTTAGTCACCTTGTGGGTGCTGGGAAACAAACCCGGGTCCTTTGCAAGAGCAGCCAGTGCTCTTAACTGCTGAGCCATCTCTCCAGCCCCTTATTTATTTATTTATTTATTTATTTATTTATATTTTCGAGACAGCGTCTCATGTAGCCCATGCTGGCCTCAAACTTGCTATGTAGCTGAGGATGGACCTTGAATCCCTGATCCTCCAGAGTGCTGTGCTCACAGGCCTGTGCCACCATGTCCCGCTTTCATTCCCATGTTATTTTATTTTTATTGCATTTTATTTATTTATTATTTATATGTGTCGTGGCATGTGGAGGTCAGCAGACAACCTGGGAGAGTCGGTTCTTGTCTTTCTTCCTGTGGCTCATGTAACTCAGGTTTTCAGGTTTGGTGCCAAGGGTCGTTACCCTCTGAGCTATGCACTGATCCTCACTCCCATTTTATTTTTATTTATTTTAATTTTTGCAGTTTTATACCTTTCTTGGACTCTCAGCAGTTAGTTCTCATGCATGTTGAGTGTGGATTGTTGAATGTGGTAATGGGGATACAGGTTACTCAAGTGTACAGCTTGTTTGTGAACCTTATCTTCATCACACTCTCTGGACAAACAGATACGGATATGATATGGAACATTCCTTATCCCTTTGGCCTGGCATCAATGCGTACATCTGGAGTCCCCATCTCCTTCAAGGTGAATTTCCATCTTTCTTTGAGCGTCCAAAGGGCACATTTGTCGGGGGCTGGAGAGATGGCTCAGAGGTTAAGAACACTGGTTGTTCTTGCAGAAGAACCAGGTTCGAATCCTAGCACCCACATGGCAGCTAACAACTGTCCGTAACTCCAGTTCCAGGAGATCTGACAGCCTCTTCTGTCCTCTGCGGGCATTGCACCACATGGGTATACTTACCTACATACAAGTAATACATGCATACACATAAAATAAAAATAATAAATAAAATTAAAAAAAATTTCATTTGTGTGTGTGTGTATGTGTACAGGCATGTGTGTGCCTCAGTGGGTGTGTGTTCAAAAGACAACTTGCAGGATTTAGAGAGATGGGTCATAGGTTAAGAGTATTTCCTGTTCTTGTAGAGAACCCAGGTTTAATTCCCAGGACCCACATTTTTGGGTCATAACTACATGTAATTCCAGTTCCAGGAGATCTGATGCCCTCTTCTGGCCTCTTCAGGCACACACACGTACACATTAAAAAAAAGCACATGTAAAAAATAGTCCTGCCAGGTGTAGTGGTACACGCCTTTAATCCCAGCACTTGGGAGGCAGAGGCAGGTGGATCTCTGTGAGTTCAAGGCCAGCCTGGTCTGCATAGTGAGTTCCAGGACAGCTGGGGCTACAGGGAGACCCTGTCCCAAAAAGACAAACAAACAAACAAACAAAAAGTGCTTTCCACACAAGCATGAAAACCCAAATTCAAGTTCCAGAATCTACATAAAAAGAGTAGCCTGGTGGTGCTTGCTTGTAATCCCAGTGCTGAGGAGGTGGAGGGAGGGGGATCCCTGGGGCTCACTGGCCAGCAGGTCTCTTCTAACCAGCAAGCCCCATTGGGAGACCCTTAAAGAATAAGATGAACGGATCCTGAGGAATAATACCCCAGGTTTACTTATGCCTTCACTAAGCATCCACCTCCCACATAAACACACACATACACGAAAACAAAAATAAGCAAAAACAAACAAACAAACAAAAAGATTAAAATGGTAAGTTTTATGTGCTGCGTGTTTTACTACAATAAAAATGATTAGCCATCACAGCCAGGGAAGCCAGAGCAGGCAGAGGTAAAGGGAAGCCAGGCCCCTTGTCAGATTAGCTCATGCAGATTCTCACATGCACCGGGCCTTCCGCAGCCTGGGTGATGGCAGACAGGAGGGAAGGTCACAGTCAATGGTGTAGGACTGAATCCGGGGTCTCCCTTAGTCAACCTCCCTGTTGGAGAGAGCTCTGCCTGAGATGGTGGTAGATTTCTCTAAAAGGCAGCAGATTGGTGGGCTCTCCCCCACAGAGCCCATCACCCACCACTGTTGAAGGCGAGGACTGTCAGAGGCAATGACAGTCCAATGCCTCTTAGTTCTGCCTGGGGCTGCCCTGGGCAAGAGGACAGGGCTACAAGAGAGTATCTCATGGGTGTTGAGATACCTGATATGGGACAAAGGACTACGTGACTCTGGCTGAGACTCTTAGTGTGTCTGTCAGCCTTAGCTTCCCCAAAGCTAAGGGGAGTTGTGACTGTAGCCAGGAACTTTCAAAGGTAAGTAGGACACAGCAACTGGGAAGCTCAAGGAAAGAATTTTGCAATTCTTTGTGATTTCTGTTGTGGAATCCCCCAACCCCCTAATGATTTCCTGCCTATGTAAAGTATATGCAAATGAAATAACAGAGGGGGGAGAGAGAGAGAGAGAGAGAGAGAGAGAGAGAGAGAGAGAGAGACCTTTACGATGTGTAAATTGTGGACTGAGCGAGAGGAAGTGTCAGCATTATCATTTATGACAGAGTACACTTTTGACTTCTGTGGAGATTACAGGGAGTTACAAGAACAGAGGGCAACTTCCTTCCCAGCTGCTTCCTGCGTGGTCGTCCTTCAACACATTCAGCAAATTTTACTGAAGGGCTAGTCTGTGCTAGGCCCTGTCCAAGGTGCTGTGGCAAAGAAGAGAAAAAACAGCCAACATCTGCCATCCTAGAGCTCCCCTCAGATGGGGAGAACAGAGAAGCAAGACTGGATGGATACACTGAACACGATACGCAAAACACAGGAGTGTGTAGGACAAAGGGGGGTCACGTTCCAGATTGAATGGTCAGGGAAGACTTCTTAGGAAGTGACGTGTAACCAGAGGCTTAAACGAAGTAAGGGACAGGATCTGAAGGTGTGTCTCAGAGGATAGCCCCAGCCGAGAAGACTACAAGGGGCAAAGGTCCTGAACTGGAAACTCACTAGGCAGCTGTCATTCATGAACATTGTCCTCAAACATACTCTATCCACATGTCCGTCTGTCCACCCACACACTCACCCATCCATCCATCCATCCATCCATCCATCCATCATCCATCCATCCATGTACCCACCACTCATTCTGTCCGTCCAACCACTTAACAGCCCACTCATCCTTTTTTTACTTTCATCCATTCATTTACAATCCATCCATCCATCCATCCACATCAGTCCTTCCATTCAGCCATCTATCTACCCACCTATGCGCTCACCATCCATCCATCCATTATCTATATACACCACACACACACACACACACACACACACACACACACACACACCATGTTCTGGAGAACTGTTATAACCCAGTTATGAGAGGTACTGAGACATGCTATAAAGAGTTAGAGGCCAGGCTATTTGCAGCTGTGAGGTCAGACGCAGGCAGTGAGGGATGGAGCTTGTAGTACAAGCCGGTCATTCACTGTCTCCTCATCTTTTGTCAACTTGACACAATCTAGAGACACCCGGGAAGAAGAATCTTCCACTGAGGAATTTCCTCCATTGGCCTCGGCCATGTCTGTGAGGTATTTTCCTGATTGCTAATTGATACAGGAGGGCCCAGCCCACTGTGTGTCGGGGAGGTGGGGGGGCATCTCCGGGCAGATGAGCCTGGGCTGTGTAAGAAAGCCAGCTGAGAGAACCAGCAAGCAGCATTCCTCCGTGGCCTCTGCCTCCAGGTTCCTGCCTCGAGTTCCTGCCTGAACTGCCCTCAACAGTGGAACTTGTAAGTGGAACTAAATCCTCTCCTCCCCAAGATGGTTTTGGCCAGTGTTTTATCACAGCAACAGAGAAGCAAGCTAGGACAGTCACCACGTGTTTTTTTCTGAGAAAGCTCTCTGTTTTTTCTTGTCTTCCTGGTTTTGGGAAATCGTGCTCAGGTTTCATAGTTCAGGTCCTAGTCCCCTCCATGACACTTTTCTGGTCCTTCCCAGATGACATAAATTATTAAATGAAAACTCTAGTGCTGAGGGTGGGCTACCTACTTGTAAGTTGCTGGTCAGGGCCCCCTGAGGGCCCCCAAGCCCTGCTCTTGGTTGCCTGCCACAACTAGATGGTAACTAGCCACTACAACCATTGCTGAAGACATCACATGCTCTGGTTGTGGGATACAGAAAAGCCAAGCCAGAAATGGCCCGGAAACTTCCTTCCTGCCTGCTAGCTTTCCTAGTGCCAGGAGGTGCTATGCAGCTGCAAGGAGAATTGTCAACAGTCTTAGTCGGCTGTGGACCCTGTGTGCTACACTACCAACCTGCCAGGCAAGATGTGTCCTCTGGGGCAAGAGTGGCATGTCTGCTTCGGTCATAGTTAGCTGGACTCCTACTCTTCACACCGTCTTGTGTGTGTGTGTGTGTGTGTGTGTGTGTGATATGTACATGTGTGTGCAGGTACATCTGCTCACGCCCACACATGTGGAGGTAAGAAGATGTTGGGTGACCAGACCTATCACTCACTACTTTTTTCTCCTGAGATGGGGCCCCTCCTGACCTGGAACTAGGCTGGTGACCAGCAAGCCCCGGGGATCCTCCTGCCTCTGCTACCCACAGTACCAGGGTTACAGGTGCCTGTGGACATGTCTTGCTTCTCACATGGTTTCTGGAGATTCGAACTCAGGTCTTCACGCAGGAGCAGCAAGCACTTTACCTACTGAGTCATCTCTCTAGCCCCCCT
This sequence comes from Nannospalax galili, assembly GCF_000622305.1. Classification (NCBI taxonomy): domain Eukaryota; kingdom Metazoa; phylum Chordata; class Mammalia; order Rodentia; family Spalacidae; genus Nannospalax; species Nannospalax galili. The sequence continues at coordinate 1,100,687 of NW_008346079.1, read as the reverse complement.
TATTTGGAGTTGTTTTTTTTTTTTTTTGGTTTTTTTGAGACAAGGTCTCCCTGTAGCCCCAGCTGTTCTGGAACTGGAACTCATTATGTAGACCAGGCTGGCCTTTAACTTACAGAGATCCACCTGCCTCTGCCCCCCAAGTGCTGGGATTAAAGGTGTGCGCCACCACGCCCAGCCTTATTTAGAATTCTTGTATAAAGTTGCAACTCTACCAGTGGCTCTTAAGTTCTCAGTGTGAACACTGAGCCTCCATTTAGAAACTTACTTAAAGAACATGCCTGGCATTGGGCTGAGCATGTGTTTTTCTTTTTTTGTCTTTTTGAGTTTTGAGACAGGGTCTCCCGGTAGCTCCAGCTGGTCTGGGACTTGCTATGTAAACCAGACTGGCCTTGATCTCACAGAGATCTGCCTGCCTCTGCCTCCTGAGTGCTGGGACTAAAGGCCTGTGCCACCATGCCCAGCCTGACTGCTGTTTTTTTTGACACAGGATCTCACTACGCAACTCTAGCTGGCCTGGAACTTGCTAGGTGGGCCAGGCTGACCAAGCTGACCTCAAACTCACAGAAATCCATCTGCCTCTGCCTTCCAGAGCTGGGATTAAAGGCATGGGCCAACGTGCCTGACCACTAAAATTTTTGTTTTATTTATTTATTTATTATTTATTATTTATTTATTATTTATTGTTTATTATTTATTTATTTATTTATACATGCCCGTACACATGCCATAGCACACATGTGGAGGTCAGAGGACAACTTCAGAGAGTTGGTTCTCTCCTTCTATCATGTGGATCCCAGGAACTGAACTCAGGTTGTCAAGCTTGGCTGCGCCCACATTTACCCACTGAGTCGTGTCTCTGGATCATCTTGCTTTCTGAAATAAGGTCTCTCACTAACCTGGAACTATCCAAGTAGGCTGGGCTGGCTGACCAATGAGCCCCAGAGATCCACCTGTCCCACCTTCCCAGCACTGCGATCAAGTGTGTGCTACCACACCTAGCTTTTGTTCATTTGTGAAAAACATTTAACTAAGTAACTAGTTAGTATTATTTATGTATTTTTACTTTGTGTATATGAGTGTTTTGCCTGCATGTAAGCACACTCATGTCATGCAATGCCTGAGGAGGCCAGGAGAGGGTGTCTGATCCACTTGGAACTGGTTGTTAGCTGCCATGTGGGTGCTGGGAACAAAAACTGGGTCCTCTGTAAGAGCAGCCAATGCTCTTAACCCCTGACTCCCCCCCCCTTTTTTTCTTTTTTTTTTTTTTTTTTTTTTTTTTTTCCCCGACAGGGTCTCTCTATAGCCCCAGCTGACCTGGAACTCTCCGTGTATACCAGGCTGGCCTTGATGGCACAGAGATCTGCTTGCCCCTGCCTCCTGAATGCTGGGATTAAAGGCATGTGCCACCATGCCTGGCATTTTTTACCATTCTTAATTTAGACTATCTGATAGTGACTGTTCCTAAAAGTGCCCAAACTAGCTGGGTATGGTGGTGCATGCCTTTAGCCCCAGCACTTAGGAGGCAGAAACAGGTCTACATAGGGAGTTCCAGGCCAGCTGAGGCTACAGGGAGATCCTGACTCAAAACACCAAAAAAGTAGTGCCCAAACTGCGAGATGGCCAGTGGTTAAGATCCAAGTTTGATTCCTAGCATCCATGTGGCAGCTAACAATTGTTAGTAACTCTAGTTCCAGGGGATCTGATGCCCTCTTCTGGCCTCTATGGTGTCTATGGAGCTTTCAAACTGTGCCATGAACCTGCCAGAAGGGCACCAGGGTTGAGCGTAAATGTAGTGACTGTCCCCCGAGGCAGTGGCGGGGTAGGGTGAGGGTGGGGTCCAGCTGGATAGAGCCACAGGCTGAGTGGCCTAAGCCATGTTCGTCTGCCCCTCTGGGGCCATATCAGCTGGTCCTCTGGACTTTGTGGGGCCTCTCTGGAAGTCACCTAGGTGATTCAGATGCAGACACCTTGTCCACTACTCTGCCTACAGGGCCTGGCTGGATTTATGGGCTGTCAGGAGGGCCTTTCAGCTGAGGACATGTGCATGGTGTGACCCTTCTGAGTGCTGGCCAGCGCATGCTGGAGGACCTGCCGCCCCAGCCTCAGGCCTGTCTTGTGTTCCTTCACTGTTCCAGGTTCCTTTCTCTCCCCAGGACCACCAGGGCCAGCGGTCAGCAGGCAGGGAAGCTAAAGGCAGGCCCTGCTGTTCCACAGTGCGGACAGGCCCTGGAAGGCTGTCTTGGGTTCACATCCTGGCACAGATGATGCTCCACTGTGGGCTTCTCTGAGCTTGAGCTCCTCTGTATGCAGAAGGACACAGTGCTAGTGCACTCTTCACAGAAGTGCCATGTGGTCGTGGGGGCTGATGCCTGTAGTCCCAGCACTTGGGAAGCTGAGGCAGGAGGATTATCATGAGTTTGAAGTCAGCTTGGGCTACATAATGAATTCCAGGCCAGCCTGGGTTACAGAGAGAGGCAGAGAGAGAGAGAGAGAGAGAGAGAGAGAGAGAGAGAGAGAGAGACCTTGTCTT
>NW_008346079.1:1083901-1098121 GCF_000622305.1 Nannospalax galili | reverse complement strand
CAGCATCTCCCTGCAGCCCCAGGTGGCCTGGAACTCACTATGTAGACCAGGCTGGCCTTGAACTCACAAAGATCCACCTGCCTCTACCTCCCAAGTGCTGGGACTAAAGGTGTAAAGGTGTGTGTCACCATGCCTAGCTGAGACCTTTTTTTAAAAAAAAATTATTTATTTATTTATTATTTATTTATTTATTTTATGTGTACGTATGTATTGCCTGCATGTAGGTAAGTGCGCCCATCTCGTGCAATGCCTGCAGAGGTCAGAAGAGGCTGTCGGATCCCCTGGGACTGGAGTTACTGACAGTTGTTAGCTGCTATGTGGGTGATGGGATTTGAACCCGGGTCTTCTGCAAGAACAACCAGTGTTCTTAACTGCTGACCCATCTCTCCAGCCCCGAGAGAGAGAGACCTTGTTTTTTAAAAACAAAATAGTAAGGGCTGGTGAGATGGCTCAGCAGTTAAGAGAACTGGTTCTTCTTATAGAGAACGTGGGTTCTATTCCCAGGCATGGTGGCCGACAACTGTCTGTAACTCCAGCTCTAGGAGATCCAATGCCCTCTTCTGACCTCTGTGGGCACTGCGTGACTCAGGTGCCCTGACACAAATGCTGGTAAAACATACACATAAAATACTGAAAAAAAAGAGTGGCAACATGGCTCTCTTACTAGTCTGTTCTTAATTGGTGAGAGGGTCTTCAGCTCTTTTGCAGGGGCCTTGGTCGACAAACTGCTTACCTAAGAAGTCAGACTGTGAGAAGAGGGCCGGGGCGGGGTGTCCCACAGTCCCCCTGAAGGGCACAGCTCTAGTGGCCTAAGACCCATGAGGCTCTACTTCTTTTTTTTTTTGTCTTTTTGAGACAGGGTCTCCTTGTAGCCCAGCTGTCCTGGACTCACTATGTAGACCAGGCTGGCCTTGAACTCACAAAGATCTGCCTACCTCTGCCTCCCAAGTGCTGGGATTAAAGGCGTGCACCACCACGCCCAGCAAGGCTCTACCTCTTAAAGGTCCCACCACCTACCTCCCAACAGTGCCTCCTGGGCCCCAAACCTTTAACGCACTAATCCAAACCACAGCAGACGTCTTCCAGCCTTCCTTCTCCTGCCTCATGCAGTTCACCAAATATTTGAGGGCTGTCTGAGTTCTGGGCACAGCGACGGGCCCCGGATTCTGGAGACCCCCAAAGCAGCCCTGGGAGGATGTTCTGGGAGAGTCTTGCTCTGGGTAGCTTTGGAATCTGCTATTTTTTGCTGTCAGTGTGAAGGGGCCTTTGAATTCTCTCCGTGAGTACAGTGATTATGGTTGGTTTTCGTTTGCACATGTATGTAATTCCGATGTGAAGTCAGTGTAATGAAATCCAGCAGAGAGGGACCTGCCAGGGCATCTCTGTAGGCTGGAGTGTGGGCGAGGGTGAGGGGCAGGCTGTGGGAGGAGGCAGAACTGAGGGGTGTGAGTGTGTGTGTGCTCACTGGCCATACAAGAGTATCGTGTAATTCAATGACAGTCTCTGTTTCCAAAAATGGATTCCAGGCCACAGCATACATTTCCAGAGGTGCTCCTGGTGCTTGTCCTAGATTAAGTAGAACTGGCAAATGGCAGTGAGAATTGAATAAAGATGGGGGGTGGGGTTCGCTTTCTGCTCTCTCCAGACATCGGCAGCATTGCGCACACATCATCGCACACACATCGAGGAGGGTGCCGGGTGGATGAGCCGTCTGCGGCCCACTCTTTCGCTTCCACTTCAGAGCTGAGCCCACCTGCGGTAGCCCATGGAGGAGCACGGTCATGTGTTGTCACGGTGCGTTTCTGCCTGGTTCTTTTGACCAAATATTTGGAATGAAAGATAGAAACAAGCAACAGACAGACAAAGTGGTGTGAAGGCCTGCCCTTGCACTTTGGCAGTCAGGAGGTAAGGACAGACGGTGACCACGAGTTCCTGGCTAGGCTGGACTATGGCGTGAGACCTGTCTCAAACCAAAAATCAGGGCCAGAGACACGACTCAGTGGGTAGAAGAGCTTGATGCACAGGCCTGGGAACCTCTGTTTGATCCTCAGACTCCATGACTCCATGGTGGAAGGATAGGACTGGCTCTTGAAAGTGGTCATCTGGCTTCTACAAAACACACACACACACACACACACACACACACACAAATACACACACCCTGCCACGTGTGCACACCAGCAAGCCCCTGCCTACATTACACACATGTGTCGTACACACACACACAAATAATAAACAAAATGCAGGGCTAGAGCCATGGCTCAGTGGTTAAGGGTACACACTGCTCTTGTAGAGCACCTGAGTCAGGTTCCCAGGACTCCATGTTGAGTGACTCACAACTGCCTCTAACTCCAGTTCCAGAGGACCCAAGCCTCTGGCCTCTGTGGTCACATCTGCATTCATGCATCCATTCACAGATGCACACACATAATTAAAAATAACAAAAACATGCCGGGTGTGGCGGTACATGATTTTAATCCCAGCACTTGGGAGGCAGAGGCAGATGGATCTCTGTGAGTTCGAGGCCAGCCTAGTCTACACAGTGAGTTCCAGGCCAGTGGGGGCTACAGGGAGACCCTGTCTCAAAAACCTAAACCAAAACCAAAAACCAAAAAAACCCCAAACAAACAACCCCTCCCAAAGAATCCCAAAACCAAAAGTGAACCAACAAAGCCTCTAAAACTCCAAATAAAACAAAACCCCCTAAAAATCAAACAAAAACCAAAACGAGAACCAAAACTAGAGAAGAAACCCTTGGGGCGGGGACAAGGCCGACGAGGCTGAGGCAGGCTGGTGTGGCCCTGCAAAGCTCTGGGACCCACCTCTAAAAGTGGGAAAATGTGGGGAAGGAAAAAGGAGTTGCTAAATTTGGGGTTAATGCTATTTTTCTGATAAATGTAAAATATCCACTTATATAAACCACTCGTCTGTAGATCAAACATTCCCCGTGGGAAGTACTGTGGCTCAGGAGGCCCAGTACACAGGCGGTTGTTTCCTTATTGAGGGCGGAGATGTGCTCTGTGGTGAGAAAACGGGGAGCCCCCATGGGACTCACAGAGCCGCCGGCCTCTGCAACACTGACAGTTTGGCAGATGTCCAGAGCTCAGGAGGGAAGGAATCCATTGCCGCATTCTTCTGCCCAACCGCACTGGATGTTTACTCGTCCCCAGGAGAGGTTATCTCTTCTGACTGGAGGCAGGCCTAGCACCAGGCCTTGGTGGGTCAAACAAGGGTGTGGGACGACCGAGGAAGGCTGCGAGCACGTGTCCATGCATGTACACGGACATGTAGGAGGTCAGAAGGGAGGTTCCTTGGCATCCAGAGGCCACAGTCACCTTGGCTGCTGGCCCCTCTCTAACCACCTCATTAAGGAGTGATGGAGACTTATATGAAGATGCTGAAGACTGGAGATGCCTGCCTTTGCTTTTGACAACATATGACCTTGGATAAGTCTTTTCCCTGTTCTGGGCCCCAATTTCTCCACCTGGGTAAAGCTTGTTGGATAGTGGGGTCCAGTCAGCACACCTCAACACTCTGTGAGACATTTGATCGTTTGTAGTTGGGGTCTCCAGAAAATGTCTGTCTCCTATGCAGAGTCCAAATTTTACATGTTTGGGACTCTTTCCTTTCCATTTCTTTTTGATGTTGCTATTGTTTTGAGACAGGATCTCCCTGTAGCTCCAGCTGGCCTAGGACTCACTATGTACATCTGCCTCTGCTCCTATGTGCTGGGATTGGGCTCTGTTTTTTTGTTTTGGAGACAGGGTCTCACGATGTAATCCAGGCTTGTCTGGAACTCTCAAATGTAGACCAGGCTGGTCTCAAACTCAGAGATCTGCCTGCCTCTGCCTGAGATTAAAGGCCTGCTATACCATACCCGACTTTTTTTCTCCTTCCTTCCTTCCTTCCTTCCTTCCTTCCTTCCTTCCTTCCTTCCTTCCTTCCTTCCTTCTCTCCTCCTCCTCTCTCTCACACACTCACTCTCTTTCTCTCTCCTCTCTGAGACAAGGTCTCTTGTATCCTAAGCTGATCTTGAACTCTCTCTGTAGCTGGCGGTAATCGTGAACTTCTGATCCTCCTGCCTCTGCCTCCTGAGTGCTGGAATTATAGGCATGCACCACCACACCCAGTTTATGAGGTGCTAGGGATGGAACACAGGGACTTCTGTGTGCTAGGCAAGCATTCCAGCAGCCGAGCTACCATCCCCAACCCATTCAGGTGTGTGTGTGTGTGTGTGTGTGTGTGTGTGTGTGTGTGGTATATATGCATGTGTACATCTTCATGCATACCCATGTGTGTACCTTTCTCTAACCACCTTCCACTTATTGGAGACAGGGTTTCTCAGTGAACCTGGAGCTCATAGTTTCAGCTTAATGGGCTTGCCAACAAGACCCAGACCCTCCTGCCTCTGCCTTCTGGTGATGCATTATATGTGTGCACAGCTACGCTTGGCTTTCTAGTCATGTTCTGGGGATCCGGACTCCACTCCTCACAGGCTCAGCAAGCATGCTACTCATTGAGCCATGTCTCCAGCCCCACATCCAAGTTTTAGAACACTAATTTTTTGTATGTGTGTCTGTGTGAGTATATGTGGGTGTGTGCGTCGTTGTGTGTGCAGAGGCCAGAAGAGGGCATCCGATCCTGGAGAGCTGCAGTTGGAAGAGTTTGTGGTGAACCCGGCTTATTACATAGGTGCTGGGATCTGAACCTCGGTCAGCATGATGGAGTAGCAGGTGCTCTTAGCCACTGAGCCATCTCTCCAGCCTCCCATGCAGGGTTCTTAAACCTTTGAAGTCCTTCTGTGAGAGCCCTTGTCTGCAGCTATAGATGTTTGAAGGATACTTTGGAGTGGAGGGATGGCTCTTCTAAGGATGGGAGCAGGCAGACCTGGCCTGGCCCTCAAAGAATTTATAGTCCTGCACAACTGGGTAAACGCTTGCCAGCTGGCAAGGAAACACATGCTGCCCCAGTCAGGGCCACACTGGGACTTCCATGGACTTTCATGGGCCCTGCAGGGGCTCTCAAGCCTGCAGGCATCATTCCTCCATCCTAAGGCATGCTTAACTATTTCTTGGAGTGTTGTTTAACCAGGCTGGATTCTCTTTTTTCCATCATAGTTTAAAGGAAAACATTAACACAGAACCTTGCAAGTCCTATGTGATCATAGGCCTATGGTCAGTCATTGAGCCTGCACCTGCCTAGCTGCACCCACAGGCCAATGGAAACAGAACAGAAGGACCCCGCCACGAGGGTTTATAAGCAGTTAGTGGTTGCTATTGGGGAGGGGTTCACGAGACCTCACCCCTCCCAGAGGGTCTATAGGCAGTTAACAGTTGCTGGGTGAAGGAGACTTTCTTTTTCTTTCTTTCTTTCTTTCTTTCCTCTCTTTCTTTCTCACTCTTCTCCCTCCTTCCTTCCTTCCCCCCCTTTTTTTTGGTCTTTTTGAGACAGGGTCTCCCCCCCCCTTTTTTTTATATAGTCTTAAAATATTTAAAATAAGTCAGGTGTGGTGGCACACTCCTTTAATCCCAGCACTCAGGAGGCAGAGGCAGGTAGGTCTCTGTGAGTCCAAGACCAGCCTGGTCTACATAGAGAGCTCCAGGCCAGCTGGGGCTACTGGGAGACCCTGTCTCAAAATCAAAACAAAACAAAACAAGAACAAAAACATTTAAAAAAACAACAACCCAGCAACAACAACAACAGAACAGAGGATTCTGAGCCCGTGTTTCAGAAAGAGGCTGCACTGGAATGGGGGCGGTCAGGAGACATCCAGGGAGCAGCACTCCAGCACACCTTGCCGTGTGCACAGGGCCCAGCTGATGGAGCAGAGAACGGTCCTGTCTGGGGCTCCTGGGAGGAAGGGCAGAGGTACCCGGGTCCAGCAGCCCCACAACAAGGCACCCACTCATGTACCCCACCCGTGCCAATCCCGCTTGTAGAACCTCAGCAGGGTATGTGTGGAGCGCCCATGGAGAGCTGCCGCCACCACAGTTCATTGAGCACCAGGTAACACCAGGTGTTGTCTCCACAGATCTTGAGAAATAGAGCTGGGTTCCTGGGCAGGACCGGCTGAGCCAAACCACCCCGCTATCTGGCAGACAGGAACACTGAAGGCCAGGGGGCAGAGGAGGTTGGCCCCACAGCCCAGGAGTGTGAGAAGTCAGGGATGCTGGCTCCAGTGGAGCGGGGCGGGGATCCGGGGATCCGCCTCCCTGCCTTCCTGAGTCATCCCACGAGCTCCCTCTGGGTCTTCTCCCCTTGCTGGCTGGCTGGCTCTGTCTGTCATACCTCAGGAAGACCGGCAGCCACACCCAGCTGCTCCTTTCTCTGGCTCTGAGAGAGTGGGGAACCTTTCTTGTCACTGCCCAGCCCCCTCCAGTGGAGCGGGGCGGGGATCCGGGGATCCGCCTCCCTGCCTTCCTGAGTCATCCCACGAGCTCCCTCTGGGTCTTCTCCCCTTGCTGGCTGGCTGGCTCTGTCTGTCATACCTCAGGAAGACCGGCAGCCACACCCAGCTGCTCCTTTCTCTGGCTCTGAGAGAGTGGGGAACCTTTCTTGTCACTGCCCAGCCCCCTCTCCAGCCTCAGGGAAGGCTCTGCAGGCCAAGGAGCCCCCCCCCCGTGACCCAGCCCTTGGGTGCAAGTTGCACCCACACCCCTGACTGACTGAGAAGATGCTATCAAGGGCTTGCAGTTGACTCATCCTCCTGACATCTCACCCTGCTGGGCAGGAACATAGTTTGGGAGCCACAGTTTTCCTGGGGCAGGAGCATACCGCAGCTCTTCCAGGGTGGGGCTTCAGGAAGGTGAGGGGCCTCCACACCCGCGCCCTGGGCTGAGGTGCAAAGACTGTCGCTAAAGTTTGGGAGCACACCCTGCAGAAGAAAGGTAATGCAGGGTTGTGCTGTGGGGTCTTCAAGGACAGCATTCAAGCTTTTGGAAGGAATGACAGGTGGAGGTCCCCTCAACCCAAGATCTGGCCTTCTGTCAGAGCTGACTGTCCTCCCATGATGTGGGAGCAGAGGCTTGACAGGGGTGAGAGAGGTGATCTCAGGTCAGGCAGGGATGCAGGAGTTCATGTATGGATGGATTGGAACATTCCGTGAGGCTCCATTTCTTTTTAAAATTTTCATTTATTTATTTATTATTTATTTATCTGCATGACTGTATTGCCTGCATAGATGTAAGTGCATCTGTGTTGTGTAGTGCCCATAGAGGGCAGAAGAGGACACCAGATCCTCTGGAACTAAAGTTAGACTGTTGTTAGTCAGCATGTGGATCCTGGGATTTGAACCCAGGTCCTCTGCAAGAACAGACAGTGCTTCTTAACCCCTGAGCCATGTCTCCAGCCCCAGAAACTCCATGTCCTACCATGCTAATTTTCTAGAGCTGTGATGTGCTTGGATGGGAAGTAATGCCACCAGCTTTGAAGTCCACACTGTTTATATTACTGTCATATTTATTTTATTAATTAAGTAGTATTTGTTTACTTATTTATCTATTTATTTAGGGTCAGAATCTCTTAAGTTCCAGGCTAGCCTCTAACTCATTATGCCATGAAGGATGACCTTGAACTCCTGCCTCTACCTCCCAAGTGCTGAGAATATTATAGGTGCCCTCCACCATACCCAGTGTATGCAGTGCTGGGGCTAGAACCCAGGGCCTTGTGCATGCCAGACAAGCACTGTACCAACTGAACTATTCCCCAGCCCAGTCTCTGTTTAAATATCTGGTTTCTGATACTTGCTAGCTCACTGGTCCTTCAGTGCCCTGCGACTCAGTTTCCTCTTTTGTCATAGGGGATGATGATAATGACCTGAAAGCTGTTTTGAGAGTTGAGGTAAGGTACATAAATGTCCTGTTATAGAAGTTGCATTTCTATGTTACAGAGAGGGTAGAAGTGAACCAGATCCCTAAGGTCACCTATCAGGTTGGGGGAGGGGGGTCGACCAGATCAGATGTTCCAGTGAGGTAGGCTGGGTCCTGAGTATTGAGCACCTGTGACACTTCTGTGCAGAGTGGCAGCCCACTGAGCAGCTGCTGGATAGCCAGGTGTGATGGCCATCTCCCTTCCGATGAGGTTCAGATAATGCTATAGGTTGTTCAGGCCCCACAGGTGCGGAAGCAGGAGGCTGGGGATTCCAGTAAGCCTGACTCCTAACCTGGACAGGATTTGGCAACTGCAGCCGGGAGCCAAATGCTGTTCCTTGTCTGTTTTTGAGAAAACAGTGGTGTGGGAACAGTTTTGTTCCTTTGTTTGGGGTTTGCCTGTGGCTACTTTTCAGCAGCAGCGGTGGAGCTGAGTCATTGCATAGAAAGCCAGAGCTGGTTACTACCTGCCTGTTTAGACAGAAAGTCCTCTGCTCGATCTCTAACACCTACTTGGTGGCCTTGCCTTGAGAATTTATCCAAGAGTATCTGCTTAGCACCAAGATGTGTGCTCAGGCAGGATGTAGACTCAGAGTTTGAGTTGTGGGGGGAGCGCCTCCCTCCCAACCTCCCTTCCCAATGGATGAGGGGGAAACATGGACAAACCTTGTATATAGCAACAGAATTACACAGTGTTTTTACCATTTTATTTCAAAGCATTGTTTACAATGATTTATGTGTGTGTGTGGGTGTTTGTGTGTGGTGTATACACGTGTGTGTGCAGGTGTTTCCAACCTAGAGGCTGAATGAGCGCATCAAGTGTCCTGCTCTATCATTTCCCACCCTACTCCCTTGAAACGGAGTTTCTCACCGAACCTACAGCTAAGCCAGGAAGCTCCCGCGACCCCCACCCCCGTCTCCACTCCCCACAGCTCTGGGATTACAGGTGCATGGCTACCCCCAGTGTAGTGTGTGGATGCGAGGGATTTGAACTCAGGTCTTCATGCTTGAACAGCAAGAGCGCCTACATGCTGAACCATCTCCCCAGCCCAGAGAAGGATTTTTAGCTTCATTACTTATGTGCTGTGCTGATATTTATTCTGTATTACTAGTTCTTTTATTATTATCAGAAATACTGGCTTTTCACGCTTTCTTCTTCTCTCTCTCCCTTCCTCCCTCCTCTTCCTCTTCTACCCTTCCCTCCTTCCTCCTCTCTCCCTCCCTCCCTCCCTCCTCTTCCTCTCCCTCCCTCCCTCCCTTCCTTCCTTCCTTCCTTCCTTCCTTCCTTCCTTCCTTCCTTCCTTCCTTCCGTCTCATGTAGCCCAGATTGACTTCAAACTCTTCAGGTAGCTGAGAGCGACCCTGGACTTCTGATCTTCTTGCCTCCTTCTCCTGAGTGCAGGAATTGCAGGTGTCTGTTGCTATATCCTGCTTATAGGGTGCTGGGGATCGCACCCAAGGCCTCATGCCAGCTAGGTGAGCACCCTACCAACTGAGCTGCACCCCCAGCTGGCCTGGAGCTCGCTATGTAGATCAGGCTGGCCTTGAACTCACAGAGATCTACCTGCCTCTAAAGGCGTGCACCACTGCCCCTGGCTATTTTCTCCTTTAAACTTTTAAAAAATTATTTTTATTATATGTATGAGTGTATTTGCCTGCATGTGTGTAAGTGCACCCATATGGTGTAATGTTGGCAGAGGTCAGAAGAGGGCACTGGATCTGGGACTGGAGTTAGGGACAGTTGTTAGCTGCCATGTGGGTGCTGGGAATTGAACCTGGGTCCTCTGCAGCAACAGCCAGTGCTCTTAACTGCTGAGCCATCTCTCCCGCCCTGAGTTTTCTCTTTTTAATTGTTCAGTATACATTACAAAAAAAAACCTCAGGTCCATTTTCTTCCTCAAGGGGGTGAGGCCACTGACTAGCTCCAGGAAGGTAACGGTGTCTTCAGAGTACAGGGATGAAAGGTGCAGGTCTGGTCCACAGGGGGTGTGGCCACAGTGACTGAGCAGAAGGAGTGCTGGTCGCAGTCAGGAGACCTTGGTTGTAGCACCATCTAACTGATCATGCAATCTGGTTTTCCCACAGTCCTCCTGTGCCTCATTTCACCTTGCATCAAACAAGGCTATTGATCCAGATATGATGCTACTGACTTTCCCAGTGTGTACTGTATTGCATAATAACCCACTAAAATAAATAGTTTGGGGGTAGTTTTTCTAGATGCCAGGGCTGACAGAATGACCTCTGACCCCATGCCAGGAGTCTCAGGTCTGAGCCGAGCCATCCTTTAGAACTGGGGACAGGCTCCCCACACCAGATGACTTTCCAATCATTTTTACTTTTGTCGCAGGACCCAGAACTCTTTCATCGAGAAGGGGGATTTAAGTCTGAGGAGGATGGAGGGCGCTTGGCGAAAGGCAGTAGCTGGGGGACTCCAGGCAGCTGGGAGGAGGGGAAGCAAAGCTCTGTCTGATCTGTCATCCCTGCTGGACTGGGGTTGCCTCTATCAGAGCAGGGGCACAGGGCAGGATGGACCTGTCATCACTGTGCAGGGTGCATTTCCCCACCTTCTAATCCCCACTTCGCCATTACCCTCCCCCAGCTGGGTCCATTGCTTGACTTAATGACACTGCTGGTGGATTTGTGGGTAGGAAAAGAAAGGTCTTGTCACTTTAACTTGTTACTGATGCGATCACTCTAAAACTTAACCTTTTTCTCATTTGGATATTTGTAGTTTTTGTTTGTTTGTTTTATTTAGTTTTTTTGTGACAGGGTTCACCATGTAGCCCCAGCTGGCCTGGAACTCACTACTGTGTAGACCATCCCAGGCTGGCCTTGATCTTACAGGGATCCACCTGCCTCTGCCTCCCAAGTACTGGGATTAAAGGCTGGTTATTTGTGGTTTTAAGAACTTGGGAGGTAGAGGCAGGCAGATCTCTGTGAGTTCAAGGCCAGCCTGGTCTACATAGTGAGTTCCAGGCCAGCTGGGGCTACAGGGAGACCCTGTCTCAAAAAGACCAAACAAACAAAAAACCAAAAGGACACCCCCAAAAACCACCCCCCCAAAAAAACCCCAAAGCAAGAATGGATTATACTCCTCCACCTCCTGTTCCTCCTGCTCCTCCCTCTGTCTTTGTCTCTGCTTCTGTTTCTCCTTTTCTTCTTTCTCTTTCTCTCCTTTCCTCCTCCTTGTCCTCCTCCTCCTCCTCCTCCTTTTCCTCCTCCCCCCTCCCCTCCTCCTCCTCCTCCTCCTCCTCCTCCTCTTCTTTTTGGAACAATCGGTTTTTTAAACTTTTATTTTTTGAGGTTAGATATTAAGTACATAAATATATCTTGCTTAGTCAAACTTTTACCAAATCATGTAGAACTAGGGTTTCAAGAAAATGTTAATAGTCTCTACCTCCTTCTGAAATCCCAGGAGACACTAGATCATAAGGGCCACCTTCTCTGTCCTCAGACAACCTTTAATGTATTAGACAGATGGTCTCTCTCTCTTATTGTGTGTGTGTGTGTGTGTGTGTGTGTGTACATGCACATGTGTATGCACTCACATATGTGTTCTGTCACAGAATGAGTGTGGAGCTCAGAAAACAATTTACAGGAGTCTGTTTTCTCTTTCTATCATGTGGGCTCCAGAGATCAAATATCAGGTGAGAAGGCTTGGCCACAAGCACCTTTATCAGCTGAGCCATGTAGCCAGCCCCAAATTCTGTATTTTAGATAGAATTAGTCCTCTCCCTGATTCCTATCTAATTTTTCCATTTTATACTCTTTTTAGAAAATATTTTATTTATTATTTTTATTTTATGTGTCTGAGTGTACTGTCTGCATGTATGTAAGTGTGCCTGTGTCCTGCAATGCCCATGGAGATCAGAAGAGGACGTTGGATTTCCCAGAATTGGAGTTACGGACAGTTGTTAGCCACCATGTAGGTCCTGGGAACGGAACCCGGGTTCTTTGCAAGAACAGCCAGTGCTCTTAACTGCTGGGTATCTCTCCAATCTTCATTTGTTGTTGTTGTCCCTAGATTTATTGAAAATATTAAAGAACAGAAAAGATTCAAACAGCTCCATGTGGCGTTTTGAAATTCATCCGCACTGTAGGCTGAGTGACCTGCAGGTTGGAGAGACTGCCAAAGTCCAGAGCGTTAGCATTTCCTTAGAGTCAGGATTCACCTCAGTGATGTCCTGACCCAGGGCTCAGGCCTCAGGAACCTAGTTATCTCTCCGCCCTCTCCTCTTCCTGCAGCTTGATCCTCTCGCAGGCCCTCTCTGAATGCGCTTTAGCCGATGCGTGGCATAGCCGCTCTCTTGTTGTGGAGCATCTTGTTGGGGATAATGGTGATCTCCTCACAATGTGCTTGTTGGTGTGGAAGTCGTTCCCCAGGTGTGTGTAGTATTTTTCGATGATGACCCAAGGCTGCCTTCTTCACGGTTTTGGTGTGAACACAGCCTATGTTGGTGGGTCCTGGGAAAGGAGGTCCAATCCTTTTTTCTTTTACAAACTCTTGTCTTATTCTCTAACTTAAGAGTTAGTTAAGTAAGACTCATGAGGACATTTTACAGGCCAGGGAAACAGAAGCTCAAGAAAAAAGGGATTCACTCAATTCTTTCAAAAAGTTAGGACTAGCCAGGCATAGTGGCTCAGGTCTGCGCTAGGGAGGTGGAGGCAGGAGGCTGAGGAGCCCAAACTCACCTCAGCTGCATCATGAGTTTCAGGCTAGTCTGAACAACACAGTCCTCTGCCTAAGCAAAACAAAACAGTGCTGGAGTAGGACGGCCAGATGCTGCCTCTGGGGAGCCTTCCTTCTCCTTCGGGGTGAATCGGAACTTCTGCCTCTAAAGTCACCCCTCTTAAGGCACCTGGACAGGGGTTGAGGAAGTGTGTGTAGAGGTCAGCAAAGGAGTGCAGTTCAACTTTTCCCCCAGGTCCCAGTCAGCCCCGAGGGCCCGGTGACCTTGGGGAGCTGTTCCTTCTTCTAGCCTGGTAACTACTTGACCAAGTGGCTTCAAACAGTGAAACTCTTCCATCCTGAGGGAGCCCTCTGGTTACTCCTCAAAGGTAAACTTTGAGAGGCAGTCAGGGGCGTTTGTATTGAGGACAAGTTGCAAACAAATGACATCTTCATGGGATGTGGGGGTGTGGATGTGGGGGTGTTGGGGTGTGGGGTGTGTGTGGGGTTACAACAGTATTCAGTCGTTCATTTCCTCATCTCTGTAACACTCACCAGTTACCCAGTAGCCATTGCCTGGCCTCACTTAAGACTGAAATGAATGAACGCAACGGACCAAGTCCCATGTCCTTGGGACCGAAATCCCGCCTGCACGCCAGTGATGTAATGTGGCCAGTCCGTACATATCCTGTCCTACTCTGGTGGAGGAAGAGTAGGGTTTCCTTCCGTACAAACCCCACTCCTGAGGAGGACCTGTCTGCATGTCCGGGTGAAGTCTGTGAAAAGCGCTGAGGAATCCAGGAGTGCACTACAAGCCCCAAATGACAGCACTGATTCCCAAAGCAGGCATCACCGGGCTGCTAAGCTGGTAGAATGCTTGCCTACCATGCATAAAACCCTGGGTTTGATCCCCAGCACCCCATAAACCAGGTATGGTGGCCCGAGTCTATTATCCCAGCACTGGGGAGGCAGAGGCAGGAGCACCAGGAATTCAAGGTCATTCTTGGCTACATAGAAAGTTTGAGGCCAGCCTGGATTACATGAGACCCTGTCTCAAAAATGAAAAACCTAGCCGGGTGTGGTGGTGCAGGCCTTTAATTCAGCACTCAGGAGGCAGAGGCAGGCCAGTATCTATGAGTTGTCTACATAGTGAGTTCTAGGACACCTGGGGCTACAGGGAGACCTTGTCTCAAAAAGACCAAAACCAATTAAGCAAACAAATACCACCTCCCCCCCAAAAAAACCCTCCAAAGAAACAAACAAAAAACAAGGAATATAGGCCAGACCCAAGGGCACCCCATCCAGAGTGTTGTAACTTTATCAGTTTTTTCTTAAACAAGAAAGACATGTTCAAGTATCATTTCCAGTTAGAAGTTTATTTTGGATTTCAAATAAACTTAAGCCCAGAGAGAAGATAAAAATAAATTTACAAGTTTTAAGCTTCTAGAGTTCAGCAAAAATCTAACACAGCCAACCTCCATAGTCCATCCAAATTCAGGGCACATCTTGGTTTCGTTTTTAAATCATGCTTTATTTTACATATAGCAATACAGTTTACATATTTAATAACACTATAATAGAACTATTTGATATAGGTTTTGTTACTTTGTTTGCTTATTTTTTGAGGCAGTGTCTCCCTGTAGCCTCAGCTGGCCTGGAACTCACTATGTAGACCAGGTTGGC
>NW_008346079.1:1081084-1083856 GCF_000622305.1 Nannospalax galili | reverse complement strand
TTTAAACAGAAGGAAAAAAGGGGGAAACTTCAGGTTACAAAACACCTCTCCCCCCAAACAACTTTTAAAAAATCACTTTGCTAAGTGGCTCAAACGTGACAAATGTGTTCAGCGGCTAGTCACGCCTAATTTCTATTGCACTAATGGTCAATGGACTATAGAAAGCCCAACTTTCATAATCCTGCCTCAAATGAATAACCCATGTTGGAGTCTTTCTGAATGCAAAAATGGTTTTGGCTGTCAATGCCCAGAAAGCCAAATTCACAAATCCACTACGAGAAAAGAAGAAACAATGATGATGGAATTGAAAGTAGAAAAAATAATTAGCTTTCTGTCCTCTTCCCTGAGTCCGTGACTTTTGGCCTACACTCGTGCTTCCTTAGCACCTGAGGTGACTCTCTCTTGGCCTTCTTTCTAGCCCTTAGACTGTTCCACACTTTCATTCTTTTACATATATGCACACATGTATACATTGTAGGCTAGGATCTGTATATGAGGGAAAACATGGTTTTTTTCTTTCTGAGTTTGGGTCACCCATCTTAATAGGACACTTCCAGGCTCATCCGTTTCCTTTAAACTTCACATTTCTTACATCTGAATGATATTCCATTTTGTCCATGTATCTGTCAGACTGGTTATCATCAAGCACTCTACGAACAAACGGAGAGGCTGTGAGGAAAGACGAACCTGTGCTCCCTGTTGGTGGGAGTGGAAATTAATGCAGCCACTATGGAAATCAGTTTGGAGGTTCTTCAAAAAATTAAAGATAGAACAACCCCTCCTGGGTGTATACCTGGAGAACGCCATAGCTTACCACGGAGACTCGTTCACATCATGTTCATTGCTGCTCTATTTGTGGTAACATGGAAGTGGAAACAGCCTAGAGGTCCATCAGCAGATGAAAGATAATCTTGATTTCTGATTCAGTGATCGAACAAATAAACCAGGTGTGGCTGCCATGCCTGTAATCCAGCACTTGGGAGGTAGATGCAGGAAGATCAGGAGTTCAAGGCCAGCCTTGGCCACTAGACAAGGCCACACGAGACCACATATCAATAAACCTAAATTAGTTAAACAAGCAAACTGACTGTGTGTGGGCTGAGCAGGAGCCGGTCCCCATCTGGGCCGTGCCTTCTGCTCAGCCGTAGTTCGTTCCTTCTTAGGCACCTTGAGTCCCATCTTAGCAGAGCTTCTCTTAGCAGAACATCTCTCTCATGTCTTATTCAAATGGGGAAACTGAGGCCCAGCCATTGTGCCTTCTTCCTTTGTCTAGGACTCAATTCATGGCAGAGCCCGAATTACTGAGAATTGAATCTGTTCTGAGACCAAAGTCTGAGTGGAGGAGGGTTGCCTTCCTGCCTCTCCCTGGATGCTCTGTGATGGGCCCCGGTGTCCGGCACATGCTGAAAGGATGCCTTGTCAACATGGAAAGAGATCAAGGCAGCCAGGGGGTGCTGAAACCTCCTGCCAGGTCCAGCATCTCTGGGGAGATAGGGACACTGCAGCATGACATGGCCTCCGCCCTTCCCTGCCTCTCTACTCAAATTCCGAGGGGCTTTGGAATCATCCACTGGCTCCAGCTCCCAGGAAACTCCAGGCTTCAGTGGAGCCAGGCAACTGGCCATCCATCACTCTTATCTCTTGGCTCTGGCGGCCCTGGGTCCCTGGCCTGGATGGGCCCAGGGGGCCAGGAGGGGCTGGGGGGCTGAGCACATGATAAGGAGAGAGCTGCTGTCCCCTGGGGGGATCTTCAAAGTGCCTGGAGCTGAAATTTATGTACTGAAGAGCTTGTCTCAGGGGCCGGGTGCCATTCACTCCACAGATATATACCAAGCATCTGCAGGGTGCCAGGCACTGCGTTAGGGGGTCTCACGGACTTGCAGATGTCTTCTTGGCTCTTTGTGGCTTAGTCTACTTCAGCTGGAGAGACTGGTCACCAGACAATCCATTGATTCACCTAATGATCACAAACCCATTGTGTGCAGGGGGCTTCCGGGGCCTGAGGTTGCTGGGATGGTTCAAGGAATACGAAAAGTTGATGTCTGCCAATCCAGAGGATGGGAGCTTTGGTATCGGGTGACCTGGGCCTCAGTTTCCCCAGCTGTGGGTGATAATGACTCCCTTGAGAGAAGCTGAAACCAAATGAAGAAAAGACCTTATAGGATGAACGCTGAGCCCATGCCTGGCCAGTGGTCATCTTACAGTGAAACTGGCTCTTCAGGGCTTGAGTGGATTGATGCATGTATTTTTTTATTAAAGATTTACGGAGTCTTACTATGTGCTGGCAGTTGTTGGAGGAGCTGAGAGAGCTTGCTGGAGTCCCTTCCCCGCCACCCCCAGGACTCTCCCTGTCCTGAAGCATTGGAGTGTGGAGATCTTGGGCCCTAAGAGTCCAGGGAAAAAGATTTGAGAAGTCGCCCTGCTCAGCATCTCCCGGACCCTGTGCAGGAGCCTCCTAAACACCTGCCTCAGCCCCTTCCACCTTTGTTCTCACACTAAGGGCCCTGGTCCCTCCTGGGCAGCCCACGGGACAGGCCTTTCTTCTACCCAGCGAGGGTTGTGGCTCTGTCCCTGGGCCTTCCTTCTACTCATGGGGGCCTCAGTTTATCCCTCTACAATGAAAAGGGGGCACAATCATCGGTTCATAACAAGCCCCAAACCGTAGCCTCAAAATAACACCTTGTTTGGAAACAGGATCTTTGCAGAGGTTATTGAGTTGAAATGAGGTCACTAGACTGGCCTGTTCCAATACAGGCAGAGTCCTTTCAGGAA
>NW_008346079.1:1070341-1079260 GCF_000622305.1 Nannospalax galili | reverse complement strand
TATTTATTTTAATTTTATGTGTATGAGTGTATTGCCTGCATGTGTGTAAGTACACCCATGTCGTGCAATGCCTGCAGAGGAAAGAAGAGGACGTTGGATCCCCTGGAACTGGAGTTACAGACCATTGTTAGCCACCATGTGGGTGCTTGGAATTGAACCCCGGTCTTCTGCAAGAGCAGCCAGTGCTGTTAACCGCTGAGCCATCTCTCCAACCTGAATATAGAGTTTTTTTTTAAAAAATTTATTATTTTTATTTTGTGTGTATGCGTGTATTGCCTGTATGTAGGTTATGTGCACCCATGTTGTGCAATACCCAAGGAGGACAGAGGAGGCTGTCGGATCCCCTGGAACTGGACTTACAGACAGTTGTTAGCTGCCATGTGGGTGCTGGGATTCGAACCCAGGTCTTCTGCAAGAACAACCAGTGTTCTTAACCACTGAGCCATCTCTCCAGCCCCGAGTATAGAGTTTTTATTTGGAGTGGTGAGAAAGTTCTAGAACTAGGCAGTAGGAATTCTGGCACAATTATGTACACACTAAATGCCACATTTATAAACGTTTAAAGTTAAATATTTTTTATTATTTATTTTTAGACAAGATCTGGCTATATTGCCCAGGTTGGCCTGAAACTTAGTATGTAGACCAGGATGGCTTTGAACCAATCCTCCTGCCTCTGCCTCCTGAATGCTGGGTACAGGTGTGTGCCAGCATGTCTAACCTTTCTTGTTTTGTTGAATTAGTATCTTAGGGAGCCCAAGCTGGTCTTGAATTTACACTGTAGCTGAGGATGGCCTTGACCTCCTGATCCTCCTGCCTCCACCACCTGAGGACTGTGATTACAAGAATGAACAACCACCATTTAGAATGGTGTCTGTGTTATATATATTTAAATTGTGTGTATGTACATATTGTATATATTGACGTAATTTAAGTGTGTGTATGTGTGTATTGTATATATTGACATATTTTAAGTGGTGTATGTATTGTATATGTGTATATTTTAATTGTCTGTGAGGTATATATATGTGAGTGTTTTGTGCATATGTGTATGTAGATGCACATGTACATGGAAGCCAGAGGCTTTCTTCGTTTATTATGTTCCACCTTGTTTTTTAAGACAGTGTCTTTCACTGAACCAGAGCCTATGTTTGGCTCAACTAGCTGGCCGACAAGGTCCAGGTGCGCCTGTTTCTCCTCAACTTCTCCTCATTGGCTTTAGGGGTCCAAACTCAGGTCCTTATGTTTTTAAGGTAGGCACTTTGCCAACTGAGTCTTCTTCCCAACACTCCCCCACCCCGCATGCCGTGGTATATTTTATATTATGTGTATTTTACTATAATGAAACTTTTAAAATTTATTTATCTCTATTTTATGTATATAAGTGTTTTGCCCACAAATACGTAAACACATCCATGTTGTACAATGTTCTTAGAGGCCAGAAGAGGGCATTGGGTCCTCTGGAACTGGAGTTATGGATGGTTGTTAACCACCATGTAGGTGCTGGGAACCCAACCCAGGTCCTCTGCAAGAGCATCTGGTGCTCATAACTGCTGAGCCGTCTCTTCAGCCCTATACTATATATATATTTTTAATGGTTAAAATGACAAATATTATGACAGGAATATTTTCCCACAATAAGTAAACAAGAAACCAGACAGAAAAATAGAATAAAACCAAACAAAAGCCACAGGCTCAAGTCTTCTACTGGTCCAGGCAGGCGGCCTTTGGACATCACCTGGCCCAGAGCCAGAAGGCAGGTCAGCCCTTGCAGAAGTTTTGCCCTGGAGATAGGGAAAGGTCATGGTGACACAGGCCCAGCAGAAGGTGAACTCAAGCCCCTTCTATCTCTTCCAGTCCTGTGGACTTTGTCCCGGTGGGACCCTCAGCGTGGAGCTGGTCTCATACCTTGGAACGTACAGCTGTCTCCCCTTTGAACTGAGAGGGCGGGTCCAGGGCTCTTGAACTCTTTCAAGATTTTAACAACACTGCCGTTGGCATTGAATGAATTTTCCACAATCATTTTCAAATGATACTGCTTTTCCTTTTTAAAAAAAATTTTATTATTTTGAGTTTATGTGTATGAGTGTTTTGCCTGTGTGTATGTTAAGTACACCCATGGCATGCAGTGCCTGCAGAGGCCCGAAGAGGGCGTCAAGTCCCCTGGAACTGGAGTTATGGATGGTTGCTAGCTGTCATGTAGGTGCTGGGAATTGAATCTGGGTCCTCTGGAAGAACAGCAAGTGTCCTCAGTCACTGAACCATCTCTCCAGGCCCTGCTTTTCCTTTTCTGAAAAGTGAGGCATTGTTCCACATTGTTGGAGCACAATCAGGGCCAAAATTCTGAATGAGTGATGTCAGAGAGACAGAGCTGGGGGTGGGGGGCATTCCTGCCATGCACAGTGCCCTCACCTGCTGGGTGACTTTCAGGCTGAAGGTCTCTGACCCACTGTTTCTTGTAGAAAGTGGAGTTAGGGTGTAGTGAAGTTTCTGAGTGACAGTGTGGGTAAAGGCTCCAGATGATGCCGGTACTGTTCTGATGATGACCACAGGAAACAAAGGGAACCTCTGGCTGGAGCTCCTTGGCCTGGGCCTGTCCCCTTCCCCCCCGGGACTCAGTTTCCCCATCTATCACTCTAGGCTTTGGTTAGGAGCTGCTATGAGGTCACATTTGCTACAGTCCTCAGGTTCAGCCTTGTGAAGTGCGGACTCTGAATCTCAGCTCCTTCCTCATGGACTGGTGTCGCCATCCGCAGAAGCATCCTCCCTCAGCAACACGGGCATCCAGTCCTATCCAACCTTCTGCAGACAGTCTGTGTGGTAATCGGTGCTGGGTCGGCCATGGGCACAGCACATCACTGTGGAAAGCAGGCTGTACAGCAACCGGCTGAAACAAGAATTTTAAAATGTTTATGTATTTATTCATTTATTTTTATGTGTATGAGTGTTTGCCTGCATCTATATATGTGAGCCATGTGCATGTAATACACGTTGAGGCCAGAAGAGAGCATTAGATCCCCTGGAACTGGAGTTACAGACAGTTGTCGATTGACTTGTGGGTGCTGGGAACCAAACTTAGGTATGCATGTTGAGGTCAGAGAACAACCTTCATGAGTTGGTTCTTTCCTTCCACCATGTGGGTCCTGATGATCCAACTCAGGTTGTCAGGCTTGGTGGCAAGCACCTTTACCTGGTGAGCCGTCTTGCCAGCCCCAGACCTTGGCTCATAATCATTACATTGTGTCGCCTTTCAGACACCTCATTTCATAGAAGGGGACACTGCGGACCAGAGAGGAATGGTGTCTGGCTCAAGATCCCACAGCAAAGCAGCGTCAAAGCAGAACTCAGAGCTCAGCACCTGGGTGTCCAGCCTGAGGCTCTGCAGACAGTCCCCACTGGCAGAGTGCATCAGGCAGGCCTTCCCTTGAGGCTGTGCCAGGGCCAGACAGCACATACCTCCTTTCTGAGTAGCCTGGTGCAACTGGGGGGACACAATGCCAGCCACAAAACCCTTTCCTCCAGGGCCCCGGGGTACTGCGCCTACTCAAAAGCCTGTGTAATTCAAGACAAATGAAATCCATATGGTTCTGATTCATTTACACTTAAGTTTTCAAAATGTTTTGGAGGAGCTGTGACTTACAAAGCCCTTGGAATCTGTTAAATAAAACTCAGTTTCCATCTCCCACCTCTACCCTACACTGGTCTCTCCCTTCCCCTTCACAACTGGAGCTCTGCTCGCATCTGGTGGCTGAAAAGAATTGCAAACACTGGGCCTTGGATCCTTGTTGGCTTTGGGGCCTTGTCATGTGCAGGAGAAAACAGCTATCAGGATGTTTGGAGTGGCATGGTTTTCAGACCCTCTGTGACCCTGAATCTTCATTGTCAACTTGATTGGACTTGGAATCACCTAGGAGACACACTTTTGGGACTGCCTATCGAGGGGTTTCTAGAGAGGTTTAACTGCAGAAGAGGAAAGATCCAGCCTGAATGTGGTATGCACATCATCCCATGGGCTGGGTCCTGGGCTGAAGATAAAGGAAGAAAAAGAATTTGAGCCACGCACCAGCATTTATCTCTCTGTTTCCTTACTGTGGAAAGCTGTGCTGGAGAGCTTTGGTGTCAACTGGACACACCTGGGATGAGGGAGCCTTAATTGGGGAATTTCCTTCATTGGACTGGCCTGTGACCATGTCTGTGGGGCATTTTCTTGATTGTTGAGTGGTGTGGGAGGGCCCGGCCCACTGTGGGTGGTGCCAACCCTGGGAAGGTGGGCCTGTGTGGCATAAGAAAGCAGGCTGAGCAGGGGCCAGGGGAGTAAGCCAGTAAGCAGCGTTCCTCCATGGCCTGTGCTCCAGCTCCTGCCTCCAGGTTCCTGCCCTCAGTTCCTACCTTGGGCTCCCTGATGAACTGTGACCCGGGAGATATAAGCTGAATAAACCCTTTCCTCCCCTAGTTGGTAGTGGTCAGAGTGTTTTGTCACAGCAATGGAGAGACAAACTAGGACACAACATGACGAGCTGCCTTACACTCCTGTCACCATGGCTTCCCACCATGGTCAATGGTATTCCTTGGAACTGTGAGTCCAAATAAGTTCTTCTTCCTTAAGGTGATTTTGTCACAGCAATGAGTAATGTAATTAATATAGTCCCCCAAGTTGGAAGTGTCTGCCATGGGAGAATGGATGAATAAATTGTGACCATTGTGGTCCCTACAGCAGTGAAAAACCATGACTAATCAACATCAGACATGAGTGAGGAGTTAACAATAGAGATCCCGCAGGTACTAAAAGGGTTAGGGGGCCTGGGGGATGCCTCAGCAGTTAAGAGTGTCTGCTGCTCCTGCAAAGGACAAGAGATCAACTCCCAGCACCCATATGGGGCTCACAACCGCCTGTAACTCCAGCTCCAGGGGATCTGATGACCTCTTGTGTCCACCAAAGACACCCACATATTTGTGCACAAACATGCAAATACACGTAAATAATAGAATAAATCCTCAAAGAGTCAGCAGGGAACAGACAAGGGTATGCCCAATAAATAAAACAGATCAAAGCAGGCAAACTGTGTCACCAATTGGAATAAGTGCTTAATTAAAAAACCCAGCTGGCCTGGAATTCACAGAATTCACAGAGGTCCACCTGCCTCTGCCTTCCAAGTACTGAGACTAAGTAAAGGTGTGTGCCACCACACCTGCTGTACAAATTTTAAATTTTATTTTTATTTTATGTGTATGAATGTTTTGCCTGCATATATGTAAGTGCAGTTGTGCGTGCAATGCCTGTGGAGGCCAGAAGAAGGTTCTGGATTCCCTGGAACTGGAGCTATGGTGGGTGCTGGAAACTGAACCCAGGTCCTCTGCAAGAGCAGCTGGTGCTCTTAGCCTCTAAGCCGTCTCTCCAGCCCCAAGCAAGTGCAAGTTTTTTTGTCTTTTTGAGCTGTAGCCCCAGCTGTCCTGGAACTCACTATGCAGACCAGGCTGGCCTTGAACTCACAGAAATCCGCCTGCCTCTGCCTCCCAAGTGCTGTGATCAAAGGCGTGTGCCACCACGCCCGGCAGTGTATAATTTTAATAACCTTATGTTCATTAAATAATTTGAATTCATCATTAAAACCTTTCCATAAAGAAAATTCTGGACACAAAATTCCTGATTAAATATACCAAGTATTCAAACAAGAAAAATATTATTACTGTTTCCTTTCAGAAACCAAGGCATACCTGTCTTGTTTTATGATCCAGTGTAATCCTGACACCCAAATCTGAATTAAAAACAAGAAAGAGAAAACTTACTAAGAGTTCTTGTGAGGCACAAAGACTCTTAAAAGAAAAAAAAAAGAGGTCAATCACAATTGGCATTAGATTAGGCACTTTCTTGCTACTCTAACAAGAGTAAGTTGAGGAGGCTCTGGGTTTGAGAGGATGCAGTCCATTGTGGTAGGGAGGCATGCTGGTGGGAGTAGGAGGAGCTGATGCATGGTATCTGCACTCAGGAAGCAGAGCCAGGCTGGTGCTCAGCCCCGACCCCCACCCCATTGTATTCAGTCTGTGGCTGGTGCTGCTCACATTCAGGCTGGGTCTTTTCTCCTCAATGGAAATCTCTGGAAATGGGCTCACAAATACCCTCAGTGGTGTGTCTCCTAGGTGATCCCAAGTCTAGCCCACTTGACATGAAGTTTCACCATGGACAAGCATTTGTGCATAAAGGTGAGACTCCATGAGCTTTATTCACAGCCTAGGAGGCTGGGTCAGCCTCAAGAGGCAAAAGGCAAATGGGGGGGTGGGCTAGGAAGGGGAAGTGTTGGGAGAGAGATGTGGAAAAGAATTAATTCCATAGTCAATAATGATTAAAAAATAATAAAGAATTTGCTGTAGAAAGGAATTTCCCCAATCTGATACAGCCATCTATGAAAACCTAACATTATTGTAAATATTAAGAATCAAATGATCTTCTAAAAGTCATGAACAAAGCCCAGATTTCCTCTTCATTTTTACCTATCTGGCCGCTCCAGTCTCTGCAACAAAGCAAGAAAAATTAGCAAAAATGGTGAGCCTTCAATGAGAGGTAAAAGTTGTCTTTATGTACAGATAATTGTGTGTGGAATATTACAAGAACTCTCCAAACAGAACTTCCAGCTGTCTATACAGGCAACAGGCAACACTTACATGAGCAATTAAAAAAAATAAAAATAAAACCATCAGTAACAGCTAAGGAACAGAAAGTTCTTAAAAATGAAGCTATCGCCGGCCGTGGTGGCACATGTCTTTAATCCCAGCACTCGGGAGGCAGAGGCAGGTGGATCTCTGTGAGTTCGAGGCCAGCCTGGTCTCCATAGCAAATCCAGACAGCTGGGGCTACAGGGAGACCCTGTCTCAAAATAAAAAAAGAAGCTATCAAAAAATGAAAAATGTGTAAGACGTGTGTGCTAAAAGCTACAGGATATGGGCAAAAGAAATTAAATAAAGCCTAAACAGGAGGGGCTCTCCCTCCTATTCCTGGATAGGAAGGCTTAAGGTTCTGAGGTGGGCTGGGAGAGGACTCCACGGTTATGAGCACAGGCTGCTCTTGCAGAGGACCTGGGTTCGGTTACAGAACCCGCATCTTGACCAACAACCATCTGTAACTCCAGTTCCAGGTGATACGATGCCCCCTTTTCTGGCCTTCATGGGTATTGCATGTACACGGTATACTTACATACATGCAGGTAAAACATGTATACATATAAAATAAAAATACATAAATTTAAAAACACTTTAAAAACTTTTTTAAGGTAGCAATACTCCTGAAAATCATGTGTAGATTAATGAATAAAAGCTCATCAAAATTAAAGCACAGGGCCAGCAAGATACCTGAGTAGAAAAGGAAACTTGCCAAACAGCCTGAAACCTGAGTTCTATCCCTAGGAGCCGCGCAGTGGAAGGACAGAACCAACTCCTACAAGCTGCCCCCGAACTCTGGAGGCTTGCGGTAGCTCCCTCGCATCCCCCCAAAATAAATAAATAATTTCTTTTAATTATAAGAAGGTTTTGTGTGTGTGTGAGGCATTTGTGTGTGTGTGTGTGTGTGTGTGTGTGTGTGTGTGTGTAGACAGCAGAGGTCTATATGCAGATCTCCCTCTACAGCTCTTTATAATTTTTATTTTTATTTTTTTGGTCTATTTGAGACAGGGTCTCCCTGTAATGGGGCTGGCCTGAAACTTACTATATAGACCAGCCTTGAACTTGAACTCACAGAGATCTGCCTGCCTCTGCCTCCTGAGTGCTGGTATTAAGGGTGTGAGCCACCAGGCTGGTGGCTCTTTAGTTTTTTGAGACGGTCTCTCACTGAATTGAAAGCTCACCAGTTTGGGTAGACTGGGTAGAGACACTGGGGATCTACCTGTCTGTCTCCTGGCCAGTGCTGGGTTGCCTGACTTTTACAAGGGTGCTGGGGATCCAAACTCAGGTTTTCCTGCTTGAGCAGCAAGCACCTTACCCGCTGAGCCGTCGCCCCAGTCTTAGAGCAGGATTTTTAGGGAACAAATTCCACCCCTCCAGCCCATCCAGCAATTGCCCCCTTCCTGCCCTGGGGACCCAGGATGTAGATATTGTGGAAAAGTTTCTAAATCCCTTCTCTTCTATGCACTTTTTTATTTAAGAGGGTGGAGTCCCAGGTGGGAATCCCCCCACAATAAAGTCTGTCAGTGTTTGGAGAAAAAAAAAGAAAATACAAACAATCAAGAATACTAAAATGAGTCTTGGAAAAGGAAAATGATGGGGCTGGAGAGTCGGCTCAGCGGTGAAGAGCACTGGCTGTTCTTGCAGTGGACCCGGGTTCGATTCCCAGCACCCACATGGTGCCTACGAACTGTCCTTAACTCCAGTTCCAGGGGAATCCGAAGCCCTCTTCTTGACCTCTGTGGCATTGCATGACACGGGTGCACTCACATACATGCAGGCAATACACTCATACACATTAAGAAAAAAAAGAAAAGAAAAGAACAGTACACAGGGCAGGAGAAGTGGCTCAGCGGTTAAGAGCACTGGCTGCTCTTGCAGAAGACCCGGGTTCGATTTCCAGCACCCACATGGCAGCTAACAAGCATCTGTAACTCCAGTTCCAGGGGGATCTGACACTCGCTTCTGACCTCTGTGGGCACTGCACGACACAGGTGCACTTGTATCCATACAGGCAATACATGCATACACATGAAATAAAAATAATAAATAAAATATTTTTAAGAGAAAGGTAAAGGAAGTTGAAAGACTTAACCCTTTCCAGTTTCAAGATTTACTAAAAATACATCACGTTAAGAAAATGTGTTAGTTGCCTACGGAGGGAGGGGTGGGCGGAGAAATAGATAGGCAACAAACCAAATAGTATCTAGAAATAAAGGTAACACATGTATCCAGGTGGGTTTCTTTATTTTCTTCTTTTCTCTTGTTTTT
>NW_008346079.1:1065693-1070322 GCF_000622305.1 Nannospalax galili | reverse complement strand
TTCGGCGGGGGGGGGGGTGTCTGGGTCTCCCTGTAGCTCCAGTTGGCCTGGAACTCTCTATGTAGACCAGGCTGGTCTTGATCTCACAGAGATTTGCCTGCCTCTGCCTCCCAAGTGCTGGGATTAAAGGTGTACGCCACCACGCCTCAGCAAAATAACAACCAACCAGAATCATGGTTTCACTGGGGCTCAAACCCAGGACCTTCTGTGTGTAAAGCAGATATGGCAACCAGGATGCTGTGGAATCGCATGCCGCAAGGACTTTTTGACAAAGTATATTGCCACAATTAACTACTCGTAAGGGGAAAAAAAAATCTCATATTAATTCCATAGACATCAAAGACCTAACTGCAAAAGCTCCAGCCGTGGGCCTGGAGCTGCAACTGCTCTGTTTTGTTTTTTAAATTTTACTGTTTATTTTTAATGATATGTATGTGTTTGTGTCTGTGTGGGGGTATGCACATGTGAGTGCTGTACCTGCAGGGGCCACAGGCTTTGGATCCCCTCAGTCCCAGGCATTTGTGATCCATCTGATGTGGGTGCTGGGAACTGACCTCGGGCCATCTGCAAGAGCATTCTGGGCTCTTAACCCCAGCGGGCTCTCTAGTCCCGCCAACCTCGTTGTCCCTGATTCCGTAGCAGCTGCATATGTCACATGCTTATCCAAACTCATTCAACTACGTGCTTACATTTCTTGTGCTTAAATTACAACCCAAAAAACTATGCAAAAAAGTTGATTAATATAATAGAAAAAAGTATAAAATATTAAAATTAAGGAACTATTGTCATGATACACAGGAATCCCCGTTTACAGATGGAAAAACTGAGGCATGGTCAGGTAAGGTTCTGATGGTCACATCACTAGTCATTTGCAGAATCAAGACTCAAACCTAGCAAGACTGAAGGCCATGCAGTTCTCTCGTGTTCACCGTGCTTCCAGGGGGACGCCTTGGGGCCCTGGCTGGGTCACATGAGGGTCCCTGGGAAAAGGGGACCCAGGGCAAGCAGGGCTCTGTGCCTTCCACCCAAATAAGCATCCTGCCAGCATTTGCTCTGACCCAGCAGTGGGGCCAGGTGAGAGCCCATGTGGTTTTGATAGAAAGGCCATTGGCAGGGACTGTAACTGTTACCTCCGCTGTGTGAGGCAGGGAGCTTAAAGAACTGTCAGTTTATGATGGATTTTTATTTTTAAGGGTTTCAAGTAAGCTGTAAACATTCACTCCAGACCGAAATTTTTTCCTTTTAACACCTGGGAGGGGAAGGGCAACAGAGCAGGAGGTTGGGGTGGGGGGCTTCAAACAGTAGCTGTGGCAGAGGACGGCCTGCTGCTTCCAAAGGACTCAGGCCCACCCTCTCCCCAGCAGGACTGTAATGGGCATTTTTAAAAACAATCCTAGGGGAGCTTGTTGGGATCTTTCTAAGGAAGGAAGTCAGGGGCAGTATGCATGGTGCAGAGATAATTTTTAAAATGCATTCACATATGTGGGAAAGGGGCTAGTGCTTATAATACTTTTTATTTTTATTTTTTAATTAATTTAAAAAAAATTTTTTTTTGCCTTTTTGAGACACGGTTTACTTGTAACCCCAGCTGGCCTGGAACTCGCTATGTAGACTTGGGTGCACCTGCCTCTGTCTCCCAAGTGCTGGGACTAAAGGCGTGTGTCACCATGCCTGGCTTTTTTTTTTTTTTTTTTTGGAGACAAGGTCTTACTATGTAGCCCCAACTAGCCTGGAACATGCTATGCAAACCAGGATAACCTTGAACTCACAGAGATTTGCCTGCCTCTGCCCCCTGAGTGCTGGGATCGAAGTCATGTGCCACTATGCCTGGCCCAGTTTTTGCTTGCTTTTTTTACATTGGTTTTTTTTTTTTTTTTTTTTTTTTTTTTCGTGAACACCAGCAGCTATGCTAAACCACCACCACCACCAGAAGAAAAAGGAAATGAAAATGAGTAATATATTACCGGGGAGTGCTAAGCTAACCCGTGCTGTTTTACCTTGTGTCTGGACCTAGATGGCCACACTACACATCTTATTTCATGTCTTCTGGGGCTACTATTGTATAAAATTTATTATCTTAATTTTTTTTAATTATGTGTGTGCACGGGAATCCTGTTGAAGACTTCTGAAGCAGCAGTCCAGTTCAAGCAGGGAAGGGACATCTTTTCTTCTTTCTTTTTTTGAAACAGGTCTCCCTGTGGCCCCAGCTGGCCTGGAACTCACTATGTAGACCAGGCTGGCCTCGATCTCACAGAGGTCTGCCTGCCTCTGCCTCCACAGTGCTGGGATTAAAGGCCTGCGCCACCACATCTGGCTGACATCTCCTTTCCTTAGGGGGCACATAGGGCTCGGTTCACAGAGAAGGGAAGTCTGCCCTGTACCTGGTCACACCCCGTGGCAGCTCCCCATGGTGCCCTCCTATTGAGGCAGAGAACTTCCTGTGGCTGGAGTGTGTGAATCTGGAGGACACACAGGAAATGAGTGTCACTCGCTGAGCACTCAAAGCGTGCCAGGCCGCTGACCAGGTCATTGCTAATCTCCAGGGCGGTCCTTTATCGGTTGCAGCGGGGGCCACATGTCCCTCCACGAATCAGTCCCAGAAGCGAGGTCGTCTGAGGGGACCACCGGGCAGCTTAGCCTCGGCAGGGAAGGTGGAAGAGTTCCAGCCACGTGGTCTGGGAGTGCAGGGCGAGGAGGGCAGTGGGCGCAGGTGGGGAGGAAGGCGCTCAGCAGCCCGGCGTCCGGCACGGTTGTCACTCCAGCTTGGCGGAGGAGAAAAGGAGGCTTCACGACGTTGTCTGAGCCGGGCTGTGTGATGGCGGAACGGGCTCTTGTCCGCCTGCTCCGGAGTCCGGGCGTCTTCCTCACCTGCTGCCTCTCCAGCCTCAGGACGAGGAACGGCTGCCTCCTGGCTGCCGGGTGTCCGCCGGCGCGCCCCCTCCTTCTTCTCCCCGGAGGACAAGGTGGGCCGTCAGGACAAGGTGGGCGGCGGCCGCCTCGAGGGCGGTGAGTGTGCGGACCGAGGTCACCCCGGCATCTGCCCCGCTTCCTAGGGAAGCTCACGGGGCCGCCAGGCGTCGGTACGGGATGGAAGGGCGCAGTGGGCGCCTCAGGTGGGGACTAGCGGGAACGGGGGGACAGGAGCCTGGCCGGAGGGGAGGGGGGACGGGCGGGGTCCCCGAGGGGTCTGCGCGGCCCCGACGGGTCCCACGGGCCCTCGTACATCAGCTTCACAGGGCTGACTCCAGGGCTTCTCGGGGACTCGGTCCAGTCGGCAGAACCCAGCCCGGCAGGCGCTTCCCGTGGCAGGACGCATCCTCCGAACTCCAGCTCCTGGGGCTTCCGTGCAGCCCGAGCAACGGGCCAGCCAAGTGGGCAGACCCCAGCCTTTGTCCTGGTCACAGCAGAGCCTAAATCTGCCTGGTTTTCCTGCCGTGGGACACGGAGAAAGTCCTTTCACGTTTCTGAGCCACTGGTTCCACATCTGGGTCCTTGTCTGGGGCCTCATCCGGGTTCCCATTCCGGTCCCCACCCGAATCCTCATGGTCCTCGTTTGGACAGCCCATCTTCCCAGGGTCCACTGTGGAAACCCACTGAACAGATAGGTGTCAAACGTCCATGTGGAATGGGATCCGGGCACACCTGTGCACACCCACCCCAGGCCCTGTGCAGCCCCCTGCAGGCTCAGCAGAGGCTTCCAGGAGCCGGGTCTAGGAAGCCCAGGGGCTCTTAGGGGCCGCCCACTGCTCTGAGCTCCCTATCTCCCCTGGCCTCTGGTGCCACAGACACACAGATCTCTTTCAGCCCAGCTGCAGGAACCCAGCAGCTGATTTAGGAGTGCGCTCAGGGCCCAGAATGTAAACCATTTCTCACCAGGAATGTGTAAACATCCATAAAGCAAAGGATTTGGGACCTGATCACGTGGGCCTCTAGCCCATAAAATCTCCATATCGATCTGGGCTGCGCGGCAGGCCTGCAAGCAGGGGTGATGGAGGGCTGCGGCTTGGAAACCTGTAATCTCCCACCATACATCTGAGGTGGCATGTTTGAAGTCCTACCACAAGTTATTTATATTACTTTTGCAATGTGTATTAGCGCAAACTCCTAGCAGTGAAGCTTTCAGGGGCCGGGCCACTTAGAGGTGTGGGGGGCAGGCGACACTCTCTAGCCTGTGGTGCCTGAGCTGGAGCTTCCTGCTCAGCCAGATAATCGAAGCCAGAACATCAAGGGCACACTTCCTTATGGACAGCTGGGCAAGTGCCACCTTCCCACTTCTGCCCTCTGCCACCTAATCTGCCATTTATTTCATGATTGCTTGTTCCCAAGCACTGGAGGTGGAACCCAGGGTCTTGCACATGCTAGGCTAGTGCCCCTCCACCAACCTGGATTTTCAGCCATTGTGGGTCTTTTTTTTTTTTTTTAAACCACAATTTAAAATTTAACTTTAAGGGACTAGAGAGATGGCTTAACGGTTAAGAGCACAGACTGCTCTTAGTAGAGGACCCTGGTTCAATTCCCAGCACCTAACTACTGTCTGTAACTTCAGTTCCAGGGGAATCCAACGCCTTCTCCTGACTTCCTTGGGCATTGTGTGACACGGGTGCACATACATACATACAGGCAATACAA
>NW_008346079.1:1056946-1065607 GCF_000622305.1 Nannospalax galili | reverse complement strand
ATTGTGTGACACGGGTGCACATACATACACACAGGCAATACAACTCATACACATAAAATAAAAAAAATAATAATAAAATATTTTTTTAATGTGTTCATAGGGGGCTGGAGAGATAGCTCAGTGCTTAAGAGCACCGGCTGCTCTTGCAGAGGACCGGGGTTTGATTCCCATCACCCACATGACAGCTAACAACTGCCTTAACTCCAGTTTCAGGAAATCTGATGCCCTCTTCTGACCTCCACAGGCATTGTAGACAGGGGTGCACTGCAGGCAATACATTCATACACATAAAATAAAATAAAAATAACAAAGAAATTTAAATATGTGTTCATAAGGGACTCGAGAGATGGCTTAGCAGTTAAAAGTCCTGCTGTTTCTCTAGAAGACCTGAGCTTGGTTCCTAGCACCCACACTGGAAGGCTCACAACAGCCTGTAACTCCAGTTCTAGAGGATCCTGTCTCCTACCTCTCGTGGGTGCTCTCTCACATGTGGTCTACATTCACACAAACGCACAGACTCATAAATAAAAATTTTTAAAAGACTGGGTGTGGCACATGCCTTTAACCTTAGCCCTGGGGAGGCAGAGGCAGACAGATCTCTGAGTTGAAGGCCAGCCTGGCTTACACAGACAGACCCTATTTCAAACAACAACAACAAAGTGTAAATGCCCACTTTCTTTCCCATAAAATCATCCAGACAGTCACCAGGTGAACCATGCTTTCGGAAATGTTGACATAGATATGCTCATGGTATACATGGGAAACTGAGGCCCACAGAGGAAGGGTCTCTCCCAAGGCCCCCCAGGTATGTACTGGCCAACTGAGAACAGAGGGTTATCAGTAATGGTTGCTGATTCACTGAGCGTTGACCAAGCACTCAGCACTGCGCTGAAGTTCCTTGTGTGTTTTTCTGGCCAAGCTAAGACCCGTGAGACAATTCTCATCACCATCCAAGTCCCAGCTTCACAAATGGGGAAGGCAGCGTGCCTCTCTCATGAGGCTGCGGAGCTAGTCAACAGCTGGAGCAGCATTTTAGAGATCTGGTTGGCTTCTAAGCCTCTCTCTCTCTCTCTCTCTCTCTCTCTCTCTCTCTCTCTCTCTCTCTCTCTCTCCTCTCTCTCTCTCTCTCTCTCTCTCTCTCTCTCTCTCTCCTCTCTCCCCCTATCCCTCTCTCTTTCTTCCCTTACTATAGTTCAGACTGTGCTGGGAACTCACTACCTAGCCCGGGCTGGCCTTGAACTCCTGTGTCAGCTTTGCTAGTCCTGCGATTATAATCTCCTGTGTCACTACAAACAAACTCCTCTGCTCACCGTGCTCACTCAACATCCTGTTCCATAAAGTCTCCTGGTGAGAGCTGCCTCATAGACCAGTGTCCTGCCTCGGCACCCTCCACACAGAAGTGGACAGCTCTGAGGTCCCAGCTTTATGCTGCAGAAAGAAGCCCTTGGCTTTTCACATCCCCCAGGCTCGGGGCCTGCTCCAGGTTCCGTGAACTTGATGATGTTAAATTTTACCTAAATCACTGGGTGTGGTGGCACACGCCTTTAATCCCAGAACTCGAGAGGCAGAGGCAGGAGGATCTCTGTGAGTTCAAGGCCAGCCTAGTGTACTCGAGAGCTTCAAGTAAAGTTGCGCTGGACAAATCCTCGTTGTGTTGCGTCATCCTTATTCGGCAAAGGCTGCGCGCGACACAAAATAAAACAAAACAAAAAATTTTACCTGTCATATATCTAATTCTTAAAATACATAAGGAATTCAGGTAGCTACAAAACCCACAAATAATCTGATTTTAAAAATAAGGAGCCAGAGAGATGACACAGCAGCTAAGAGTACCTCTCTGAGTTCTTAGAGAACCATGTTTGGTTCCCAGCACCCACTCACAAACTGCCTGTAACTCCAGCTCCAGGGGATGTGACATCTTCTGAAACACCTGCACTCAGATGCACATACCCCCACACAGATGATTAAAAACATCTTAAGAACAGGCAAAGAACCCAAATAGGCATTTCTCAAAAGAAGAATTACAAAAGGCTGACAGAAAGGCTGTGGATGTGGCTTAGTGCACAAGGCCTGGAGTTATGTTCCTAGCACCACGGTGGGGGGAGGGAGTGGAAGAGAGAGAGAGAGAGAGAGAGAGAGAGAGAGAGATTATTCAGACTTTGAAAAGGAGATTCTAGGCTGGGGCTGGGCATGTGGGCATGGTGGCACATGCCTTTAGTCCCAGCACTCGGGAGGCAGAGGCAGGAGGATCTCTGTGAGTTCAAGCCCAGCCTGGTCTACATAGTGAGCTCTAGGCCAGCTGGGGCTATACAGGTAGACTCTGTCTCAAAAAGATCAATAGAAAAGAGGAGATTCTAGCCAGGCATGGTGGCATATTCCTATAATCCCAATTACTCAAAAGGCTGAGGCAAGAGAATCAAAAGTTTGAAGTCAGTTGGGCAGCTTAGTGAGACCTGTCCTCAAAGTTAAAATATAAGAAAACAAAAATGCCCACAGACAAGCAAACAAAAGAAGACAAATGAAAAAAAAAGATCCTAGCATTTAAAGCAACCTCGATGAACAAGGACACTCTGCCGAGTGAAATCAATGCAGTCTCAACAATTTTCGTTTCCTTTCTTGAGACAGGATCTTGATAACATAGGTCGTGGTGGTCTTGTTTCAGCTGCCTAAGTGTTGGCGTTATAATGTTGTGCCTCCGTGCCTAACTCTCTGGTCTTAACTGCTAATGTTACCAAAATTTCTGCCAGTCAGAGTTCTGCCAGGTGTGAAATGGACAAAAGCCAAAACCTGTTCTTCAAGAACAGATGGAGAACATCAGCGGGGCAGTCCGTGCTGAATGCATAAGCTTCGAGTCCTTGTTTCTAAGGAGCACACCTGTAATATCTGATTCAGAGGGCTGTGGACGTGGCACTCAGAGATAGAGGCAGGAGGATCAGAAGCGCAAGTTCATCCCCAGCTACGTCGTGAGTTCAAGGCCAGTCTGGGCTATGTGAGACCCTGTCTCAGTGGCAGAGAAGTGTGGATTGTATCCAATTCTTTGACCAAACCCACCAGATTTTCTAAGGGCACTCAGCGCAGCTGAGTTTTCTTTTGTTTCCCGAGACTCCACTAAGTGGTGGTTCTGATGATCTTAAGACCAAAACAAATAAACAAAAACCAAAGTCAACAAAAAAGGAACTTGTGCAATTTGTGGTGACTTGGATGAAGGAGGCCATCCTGACAAGCGACAGGACAGTGTCTGCTGAGTTTAAATGAGCAGTCCTTAGTGTTCCTGGCCAGTCCTCAGGCTGCGCCAACCCTGCCAGGTTGGGGGCAATATAGTGGTCAGTCTGACTGCTGGCATTGGTCCTCAGGGCGCTTGGGAAACCAGGCCTTTCCCGCCAGCAGGACTCAGCCACAGGAAGACAGACTTTGAGTTGATCCTCTACAATGGGAAGAATTTCCTTTTAAAAAACAAAATGTGTCCAGATTCCACCCACCCTTCAAAAGCAATGCCCTTCCCAAGCATTCAGGGCCGCTCTTCTCCCCTCCACCCCACCCCTGCGCTCGGAATGAAGCCCAGGCCTCCCACATGCCAAGCAGCACTCTAACACTGAACTACAGCCCCAGCCTGTGTTTCATGTTTTTATTTTGTGACAGGGTCTCACTAAGTTGCCCAGGCTGGCCTTGAATTCATTCTGTAGCCCAGGCAGGCCTTGAACTTTCCATCCTGACTGAGCCTTTTAAGTAGCTGGGATCACAGATACCCCCAGGATCCAACCCCAGCCTCCAGTGCCAGGTCTGCAGATGTGTGTGACCATGCCGGTTTTATATTACTATTATTACCACACTATTTATTTATTTTGTGTGTGGGGGTAAAGGGTGGCATGTGCTTGTGCATAGAGGCCGGAAGACAGCTTTCAGGGGTCAGCCCTCTCCTTCCGTCTTGTCAGTCCTGGGGGTCAAACTCAGTCATGCTTGGTGGCCTTTACCATGGAGCCATCTCTCCATCCCCTATGCCAGCTTCTATATGGGTCCTGGGGGTCCCAATTCACGCATTTTATCCACTGAGCCATCTCCCCAGTCCCATACCCAGAAATTTTTGTTTGTGTGGTTGGTTTTTTTAGATAGTCTCACTGTGTAGCCCCAGCTGGCCTGGAACTTTATATGTAGACCAGGCTGGCCTTGAATGCACAGAAGTTTGTCTGCCTCTGTTCTCCAAGTGCTGAGACCAAAGGTGTGCCACCACATCCGGTTCACCTGGTGGCTTTTTGAAAAGCTGGCTGCTGGGCCTAGAGAGATGGCTCGGAGGTTAAGGGCACTTGCTGCTCTTGCAGACACTCAGAGTTTGGTTCACAGATCACAACTGCCTGTCCTCTAGAAGAGGGATCCAATGCCCTCTTTTGGACTCTGCAGGCACTGGCACATATGTGCTCAAACACACACACACACACACACACACACACACAGAAATAAAAATTTTTAAACCCCTCCCCCCCCAAAAAACCCTAGGCATGGTGGTGCACACTCCTTATCCCAGCACTCCAGAAGTGCAGGCAGGAGGCTCTCTGAGCTCGAGGCCAGCCTGGTCTACATTTTGAGTTCCAGGCCAGTCAGACCTACATAGTGAGGTCTTAGCTCAAAAAAAACAAACGAAAAACAAACAAAACAAAACAAAACAAAAACCTGGCTGGCAGAGAGAGGGGCTCCTCTCACTGGCTTCACAGCAGCTGAGCCACAGGCTGCAAAGGTGCGGCCTGGGTTCCCTGGGTCCTTGGGGCACAGGGTCCTGCCCCACACACTCTGTTGTAGGCTGTGCAGGCTGTGTGAGTTTCCCCAAGGAGCTTGCCCCCTCCCCATGGTCCACCTGCTGCAGTTGCTGAACCCCTGCACCCGACCTCCTGCCCTTCCTCAGTACTGTAGGCCACCAACTATTTGGTTTAAAAGCCTTTTTAAAAACTACATTTGTTGGGGGCTGGAGAGATGGCTTAGCGGTTGGGAGCACTTGCTGCTCTTTCAGAGGACCCAGGTTGGATTCCCAGCATCCATATGGTGGCCCACAAATGCCCGCATGCATGTGGGGAACATATACATACACATAAAATAAGCCAAATAAATATTTTTAAAGTTACATTATTTATTTATTGTGCATGTAGGGGGGGTAGTGCACATGCCACAGCACATGTGTGGGGTCAGAGGACAACTTGCAGGAGTTGGTTCTCTCCTTCTAGCTTGTGGGTCCGGAGGATTGGACTCAGATTGTCAGGCTTGGTGGCAAGCGCCTTTACCCACTGAGTCATCTTGCTGTCCCTAATATCTTTTAATATAAACACACCTTATCCTTTTTTTTTTTTTTTGGCTTTTTGAGACAGGGTCTCCCTGTAGCCCCAGCTGTCCTGGAACTCACTATGTAGACCAGGCTGGCCTCAAACTCACAGAGATCTGCCTGCCTCTGTCTCCCAAGTGCTGGGATTAAAGGAGTGCCCCACCACGCCCCCGCACTACTTTTTTTTTTTTGAGACAGGGTCTCGCTTTATAGTTTTGGCTGGCCTGGAACTTGCTATGTAGACCAGGCTGGTCTTGAACTCACAAAGTTCCATCTGCCTCTGCCTCGAGTGCTGGGATCAAAGGTGTGTGCTACCACGCCCAGCTTACACATACAGACTTACATTTATGCTTCAAAGTGACCATAAAGCACTGTATCCACTCAGTACGGCTCGTACTTTACAACTTATTTACTTTGGTGGGAGGGGCCTGTGCCACGGCGCATGTGGGGTCGGAGGACAGCTTGCAGGAGCACGTTCTCCCCTTACACCACCTGCGTCCCAGGTACTGAACATCATCAGGCATGGCAGCGAGCGCCTCTCCCCAGCGCGCCGTCTTGCTCGCCCTCGCTTTGCTTATTTATCTGGTCCTCTCGTCCAGGCCCTCCTCACCAGGCTTCCCGTACTTTCTGCCAACACGCGTGGCTACACCACCATCTCCGGGCAACATCCTGGTCTCTTTCTTGCGTCCAGCTGCTGACCACCAGGAACAGTGCTGTCCGACTGAGCCTGGGGGCCTCGTCTCTGTCCCACTCTCAGTCACTCATCGTGCCTCACGTGTCCACCTCTGCCCACGGTTCCGGCCCACAGGTGGTCACCGATGCTGGCTGTGGCACACTTCGGCTTCTTTGGAGGAAACCCCACTTTGGATTCCCTAGCTATTCCACCCACAGCCTGGGAGCTTATCAAAGCCACGGTCCCTCCCCACTCTATCCCTGCATGTCTCCCATTGCTCTGACAGGCAGGCCCAAGCCTTCTGACCCTTGAGCCGTGTGTGCAGGGGCCTGCTTAGCTCCCCGGTCACCTGAGTGTGGATTCCTGAAGTCTGTACTTTGGCCACACTGAGGTTGCTCAAGCACTCCTCCCACCGGCCCCCGGGCCTTTGCACTGCCTGTGCTGTAGAGCTTTTCCTTCACCTTTGCCCCTCCTGTTTCTTCGCCT
Organism: Nannospalax galili; assembly: GCF_000622305.1. Classification (NCBI taxonomy): domain Eukaryota; kingdom Metazoa; phylum Chordata; class Mammalia; order Rodentia; family Spalacidae; genus Nannospalax; species Nannospalax galili. The sequence goes on along the minus strand of NW_008346079.1, from coordinate 1,059,143 downwards.
CAGCTGGGTCATTACCAGGGGAGAAGGCCATTCCGACTGTCTGGTCTGGGCTGTCTGCCTCTTCCAGCTCTCGATAGTCTTCCCATTGTGTGCCCCCCCTGGTTAGCACTGAGAGGAACGGACAGGTTTGGGGGGTACAGGTAAGAAAGGTGCCATCTGAAGCTCCTCTCTCCTCAGGGTGTGGGTTAGGAGCCTGGTTCCCCGCTGCTTGGCCTCTGCAGAGCACGTCCCTCACTCGCTCCCTGGGTGTTCAGTTCTCTCCGATTTTACTGTTGAGCAGCCTGGGGCTTCTAGGACACGACTCACCTGGGGTCCCAGGACAACCAGGCTGTGCTCCAGCTCCTTAGCACCCCATCCTTCATCCTTCTCTCTCTGGGCCGTTGACGAAGGGACGGTCAGGACGGTGTCTGGGGAGCCCATATTTTCCCGCACCTGAATTCCTCCTCTGACCGTCATCATCTTCATCATCCTCACTATTGTCATCTACTTACTGTTTTTACTGAATGAACTTTCAAACTTTACTTTTATTTTTGAAATGGAAATTTCTAAAATAAGGGGAAATTTTGATGCTGTCGTTTTGAGATAGGCTTTCACTATGTAGCCTAGGCTGGCCTCAAACTCTCAGCACGCCTCTTGCCTTCGCTTCCCGAGTGCTGGGATTACAGGCATGTGCTGCCATGCCTGGCACGGAGAGTCAGGTGACCTCTGCCATTCCTTGGTGACCACTGGTTGCATTTGTAGGGGCACGGAAGCCAGCTGTCTCTGGAATGACCCTCTGGGAGCCTCTCCCTCTTAGACGCCTGCATCTGGGCAAGGTCAGCCTGAACTTGGGTGTGGTGGAGGGCCACAGATTCCAGGGAGTTCTGTCTCTTCAAACACTGAGCCAGTGCCCAGCGCCAGGCCAGGCCTCCCAGGGTCATGGGAGGGTGGGTGGTTCTCTCCGGGAGGAGCTGGGACTGTGTGTATGTCTACGGACAGATGGACTTCGGGTGACCATATACATGCTAGCACCCAGACCCCCTCCCCGATCCCCTAGCGTTGAGGTCAGCCATGTGATGGCTTAGCCAGGATCTGCTTTCTCTCAAGACCTGGGTTGAAGAGTGAGAGAGACAGGGGCCACCAAGGAGGGACCTCATTTCCTCCAGATGCCCTGCAGCCCAGTAGGCCGGGGAAGTGGGGACTGAGCCATCCTGGTTCCAAAATGCTCTTGTCCTGTTGCTGGGGAAACTGGTCATAGACCCTCCCTACTGTGAGCTTTCCTGGGTCAGGCTTTTGTCCTCCAGTAAGTACAGTAAATATGATTATCACTTCATTTTGCAGATGATGATAAAGGGCACAGAGAGGTTGGCCACGTCTGTCAGAGTTGCACAGCTAGTATGAGACTTAATGTCCAGCCTGTGACCAGTAAACAGAGAAGGAAGAGGTCTATAGACCTTTTTTTAAATCCATGCCTGTGAGCCAAGAGGAGCCAGAACCCTCCAGCCATCCTGTGGAATTTTCATGAAGCCTGAAGTCTGTTTCTAGTTCTGCCTGGGCTAACTCAGGCTCCCTTCACAAATGAGGAGACCAAGTTAAAGGAGGAGGAATTGCTCAAAATCACACCATTTTGTCCTCAGATATAGTGACTTTTGAGTGGAGAAACCTGATGTTCAGAGAGGTTGAGTTAGTGACCTGGGGGCACACAGTGAGTCGGTCAGTGGACAAGGAAGCCTGTGCTCTTAGCCACAAGGGGAAGAAAGCTTGAACCCGCCCCCACGCCCTGCCCTGACGCTTGCAGCCTCCAACCTGTGCACTTCCTGTCTCACCCTCCCGCCTCTGCATGTCTGCATTAGGCAGTGAGGGTGAGGCTCAGACATCACCCTGCTGTAGAGGGAAACTGAGGCAGCCTGCCTAAGAGGTGCAGTTGGAGAGCTTGGGAGCTCCCCTGGCCGGAGTTTTGTTCCTTAAGAACACTGCTGCCCGAGGTTAGGGATGTCAAGGAACTTTCCAGCAAAGCGTCTTATTTTTTTCATATTATCATTTCTGGGTTTTTTTGAGACAGCTTCTCTCTTTGGAGCCGAGGCTAGTCTTGAGCTCAGAGCAATGCTCCTGCCTCAGCCTCTGGTGTGGTGAGATATTACCGTGCACCACTATATTCTGCTCCTTTTTTTTTTTTTTTTTTTTTTTTTTTTTTTTTTTTGACAAAGGTCCTCCTTTT
>NW_008346079.1:1049760-1056841 GCF_000622305.1 Nannospalax galili | reverse complement strand
TTTTGGTCTTTTTGAGACAGGGTCTCCCTGTAGCCCCAGCTGTCCTGGAACTCACTGTGTAGACCAGGCTGGCCTTGAACTCACAGAGATCCGCCTGCCTCTGCCTCCCGAGTGCTGGGATTAAAGGCTTGCGCCACCACGCCGGCTTTTCTTTTCCTTTTTGTGACAGGTTCTCACATAGCCCTTGAACTACCTAAATAACTGAGGATGACCTTGAACTTCTGATCTTCCTGCCTCCATTTCCCAAGTGCTGGGATTGCAGGCATGTACCACCAAGCCTGGTTTATGCCATGCTGGGGATTGAACCCAGAACTTGGTGCATGCTAGGTGAGTGCTTTACCCACTGAGCCACATCTCCAGCATTCTAATGTAATTTTCCTGGCTTTTCCTCAAGTCTAAGGGCAGATGTGGTCTCTCCCACAGGCAGGCAGTAAGAGGCCCTGGGTCCCGACTCTTACATTCACTGAGGAGGCCAGGTTGGGGCTCTACAAGGCCAGGCTCAGCCACCTCTTGCCCCTGTCCTCTCTGGTGAGGTCATTGTCTTAGCTAATTCCCCCAGGGTTGAGTCCTGTGCTCAGCTGGAACCTTCAGGAAGGTTCTGCAGATAGGAGCTGTGTTTAGGTGGAAGGCTTTTGTACATGCAGAGTAGAGAAGGGGGCAAAGGTACACACTTCCTCCAAAACTCAAAGCAGCTTACTTTCTGTAGGACCCTATGCAGACAGGTTGCTGTCTCCCCACAGGACTGAAGGTTCCGGTGACTTCTGTGTGCCGCTGGCTGCCACAGCAGCAGGGCCATATGGCTGCCCCTCGGTGGACAGCAGAGCTGCGACGCAGAGGCAGAGTCTCTTGGTGATGCCAAGGAGCTGGTCACCGATGGGGTAGATGGCATCTGAGTCAGAGAGTGGAAGATGCTGCCCAGGGGTCACCACGCCTGGCTGGGCTGGCCTCAGGGGCATGTAAGTGAAGGCAGCATAAAGTTTCGTGTGGCAAGAGGGACGGAGAACCACGAACGGATGGTGGCCGTCACAGGGTACCGCTGCGGATGCCGCTGGCAGCATGCTCCCTACGGACCGCTGTAACTGGTGGGGAAGACGATCTAACCTGGACACACCTGTGCCCTTCTTTTGGCTTAGACTATTGAGGCGGTGGCCCCAAGACACTGGACTTTCCCAGGAGTCTCATGCTGTAGGAAGGGAAAGATGGAAGCCTGCCACCAGCCAGAGGGAACTCTTTGCTAGAAAGAGATCTCACACAATCCTGACAACTTGTTGGGCCACACTGTGCAGGAGAGACTGGAGCCGGGATAAAGATGGGTCAGTGACAGGTGGGACCACACCCTAACCAGGACTGCCTAACTGCAGATCTCTGACCCTCTATTTAAAATTTTTTAAATTTATTTTTATTTTATGCATATGAGTGTTTTGCCCGAATATCTGTAAGTGCACCATGTGTGTGCAATGCCCACAGAGGGCAGAAGAGGCATTGGATTCCCAGAAGCAGGAGTTTTTTGGATGGTTATTAGCTGTCACGTGAGTGCTGGGACCTGACTCTGGGCCTCTTCACGTGCAGCCAGTGCTCAGAACTGCTGAGCCATCTCTCCAGCCCCTGGCCCTCTATTTAAACCTAGGCTTCATGTCAGGACCTGGAAGACAGTTCCCAGTATGGCCACATCGAATAAACCCCCTCTGCTTTCCACTTTTCCTTGTTTCTTTAAGTGGCCTGCTAGGACAGGTGGCCCAGCCTGGCTTGTTAAGGTTGCCAGGACCCAGGCTAGTACCCTTGTCTGGTTCAGCAGGAGCCCAATGCACACCTACCCTGGAGCTCTGGCACAGGCTTGGCATTGAACACCGGTCCCTAGATTCCTGCAGGGCTGTCTGCTTGCTTCACCCCACACTTGTCTGCTCCCCTGGCTGACTTCACTTCCTCTGAAACTCTATGGTGAGTGTGAAGGGTCCAGTACCGTTATTCCCAAGAAGCAGCCAGAATCTCAGATAGGGGCCGGGGAAGCCTGAGCACCTCTGGTGACCATATGTGCTCATGGGGCTTGGAGGAGGCCAGTGCTGTTCACTGGGCCAGCAGCTGAGGGGTCACATCCTGCCTGGTCCTCCTGGGATCTGTCTTCTTTGCAGCCTGGAATATTTCTGGGAGAGGACTAGGAGGGAGATGGAGCCAGGGGGATTAGTCCAGTAAGGAGGGAAAGCACAAATTCTGCCCCCACACAAAAGTTATGGTCAATTAGAGACGAGAAAGGTGAGATTCTCATTCTGAATCATTACCCAAGCCAGGATGGCACCTGCATCCTACTGTTTTACCCACTGTGTTTTAAAAATATTTTATTTATTATTTTTATTTTATGTGTATGCGTGTATTGCCTGAGTGTAGGTAAGTGCACCTGTGTCGTGCAATGCCCAAGGAGGTCAGAAGAGGCTGTCGGATCCCCTGGAACTGGAGTTACGGACAGTCGTTAGCTGCCATGTGAGTGGTGGGATTCAAACCTGGGTCCTCTGCAAGAGCAGTCAGTGCTCTCAACCGCCGAGCTATCGCTCCAGCCCCATTACCCACTGTTTTTGTTGTTGCTGCTGTTTGGTTTCTGGAGACTAGGTCTCACTGTGTGGCACTGGCTGGCCTGGACCTGCTACGTAGACTGGGCTGGTCTCAAACTCAGAGATCCACCTGCTTCTGCCTCCTGAGCGTTGGGAGTAGAGACATGCGTCACCACACTCGGGCTTGTTTTACCCACTGTTTTATTGAACTCTCCATACGATGTCACCTCACTGTCCCTGGATAAAAGGAGGAAGCTCCAAAGCTCAGGGATTTGTTTCATGTCAGCTCGGATGCATGGCTGCCTGGTCCCCTCCTCTCTACAGCTCCACTCTGTTGTTGGCTCTGTGTGTGACCCGGGAAGGCCTCGGCTCCCTATCCCAACCGTGGGTGGGGTAGAAAATGAGAATCACGGGTCACAGACACGGGAGTGCGCCAAGCACGGCACGACAATGTCTGTGGCTGAAGAAGTATGAGCAGGGGACCCAGAAAACACAAAAGACACCCATTTGTGTTGAGCACCTGTTGGGCCCTCCCTCAGAGCTAATCAGGTTGCAGAGCCTAGCCTTTGAGTGTCTGAAGATCTCCCGTCTATCCTCCTAGGAGGAGTGAGGAAGGAGTTTAATTCAGTGTTGGCCGCCGCCTCCCTGTGAGAAAAGTATCAGCCTTCATCTCATAGATGGGGACACTGAGGCAGGGTTTGGTTTCGGGGGTTATGGGGACAGGCAGCAGCTGCCCCCCGTTCCCCGACCCCCGCCAAAGGGACCTCTGAGCAGCAGAAGGAGATGAGAACCCAGGTCTCCTGAGTGCTGAGCCCCACCTCTTTCCGTCTGCATCCTGTTGCTCTGACCTATGTATGAAGGGCGTCCTGGCGAGAGCAGGCAAGAGGCACTAGAAAACAATGGTGACTGTCCACATGAATGAACAAATGAATGAATGAATGCTATTTTCCAGAGCAGCAAGAGATGAGGGCTGGTTTCCAATAGGAACTGACAGGCAGAGAGAGCTTAGCCCCTCTAAAAGTCCCCCTTTGCCTGCAAAATTATTCATGGGTTCCCCAGGGAATTAGGCTGACACTGGGTGAGCAGTGTTCCTGGAGAAGAGGTGCACCTCGTTGCTCCTAAAGGTCCCCCGCTCCTTTCTTTACCACCTTCCCACCTTTGTTTCAAGGGTTGTGGTGCCCCTCAGTGGGTAAGGGTGCTTGCTACGCATGAGGAGCTGAGGTCGGATCCCCAGCACCTGCATAAAAATCAGACATGGCCACAAGCTGCTAGTCAGCGCAGAGACAGGAGGATCCGGGGCCTCATTGGCCAGTCAATCTAGCTGAAAAGGCCTAGCTCCAGGTTCAGTGAGAGACCCTGACTCACCAGAATAAGAGAGAGAGTGAGTGGGCAGGACACCCGACGTCCTTCTTAGCTTCTGCAAGCATCTTCACAGGCACACACACACCTGCACAACCGCACACATGCACATGCATGCTCGAAGGCACACACACACACACACACACACACACACACACACACACACACTGCAGATGAAGAAACAGTACCTCTTACTTTTGTGGTGTCCTGTTGAAGATTCAAAACCCGAGCTAACCATCAAACAAAGGGGACACGCTGCAAAACAGCCGGTCAGTGACCTTCAAAAGGTCAAGGTTATGGAATGCAGAGAAAGTTTGGAGGTAGGTTCTCAGCTGAAGGTGAACACAGAGGCACTGTGATTCCAACCAGGGCAGAGGGTAGGCAGTGTGAGTGCGGGACCCTGGGTTTGTGTGGGAGTTAACTTCTAGTTGGTGGGGGCTGTTAGGGTCCGCAGGAACAGAAGCCGTTCTGTGAGATGGGGCATCATGTCAGAGGCTTACCTTCAAGTGAGTCAGAAGCACACATGTCTACTGCACTTACAAGATGTCTATAAATTTAAGATTGTTTCAGCATTTCAAAAGCATGTAGTGCTAAAAATAAATAAGGCAGGGTATAGCTCATGGGGAGAGCGCTTACCTAGCATGCTCGAGTGTCTGAGTTCTATATCCAGCTCCAGAGGTTAAAAAAAAAAAAAAGAACTAGTTTTAAGATCTGTGGTAGTTACAAATACCAGTCTGGGCTACATAGTAAGAATCGATCTCAAAACTCCATAAATTAAATAAATAAATAATCTACATTTATTTATTATTATTATTATTATTATTATTTTACTTTTTGGTCTTTTTATTTATTTTATTTTATTTTTTTATTTCTTGGTCTTTTCGAGACCCTGTCTGGAATCCCCAGCTGTCCTGGATTCACTATGGAGACCAGGCTGGCCTCGAACTCATAGAGGTCTGCCTGCCTCTGCCTCCCGTGTGCTGGGATCAAAGGCGTGCTCCACCATTTATTTGTTTTTTTTGTTTTGTTTTGTTTTTGCATATGCTGGGGGCGGGGTTGGGAGGAGGCACTTAGAGAACAGCTTGTGGGAGTTGGTTCTCTCCGCCCATCACCATCACATGGTTCCTGGGATCCAACTCAGGTTGTCAAGCTTGGTGGCACATACTGTCACCCACTGAACCGTCTCAATGGCCCCAAGAATAAATAAAAAAATTTTTTTGGTCTTTTTGAGACAGGGTCTCCCTGTAGCCCCAGAACTCACTGTGTAGACCAGGCTGGCCTTGAATTCACAGAGATCCGCCTGCCTCTGCCTCCCAAGCGCTGGGATCAGAGCTGTGCGCCACCACGCCGGGCTATAAATAAAAATTTTAAATGAAACGTATTATAGGGATAATGCAGACACCAATATGTCCTTCTGCATGGAATGGTAATAAAGGGAAAATCTGTTATAGTGAGCTGTGTTTGGAGCCCTGAGTCCTTCCTCAGTGCCTGGTTTGTGGTTGAAGGCATCAGCGCCCCCAGGTTCCAGCGCCCCCAGATCCAGAGGCGGAAACTGAAGATGCTTGCCGAAGTTTGCAGTCCGTGGTTTTAGCACCTCACAGTGATGTCCTCCCTCTGTGCCCGCCTGAACCCACCCTCCTAGTCTCCTCTCTGCCCATCAGAACTTCCCATTCACCAAGCAAGCTGCTTCCCACCCCTCCTGGCTGTCCCCACATTCCCAAGGGTCAGATCTGTTATTGGCACTCGAGGGACATGGCACCTTCCTGTAGCAGAGCCAAGCACATTGTGCTGCGCAAAGCCAGGGCTGGCCTTACCTCAGGGTCTCCCAGCTAGGAGGTGCGAAGGAAAGTGACAAGCACATGCAGTGAGTGATGGGTAGAGCCTGTGGAGGCAGGGGCAGGGTGCTGAGACAGGAGGGTGCCTTTGAGGCTTCTGGGAAGGAGACTCCCCAGGCCTGAGTGGGTGGCATCGGCAGGCGACGACCAGGGCCCCATCACAGATGTGGGCAACTGAGCGGGGCGCGGTGGGGAGGAGAACCAGGGAAGCCAGTGGAAGGAGGTGCAGGGGCCCTGCGTCAGGCAGGGGTGTGTGGGGGGTTCTGGGGCCATTTTGGAGGAGGCAAAGGAAGTTGTTGTGATTTACATTTTTAAAAGCTGCTTTGGAGGACTGGGGAGGATCAGCGGGCCCAGAGTGGAAGCAGATGGGCCCTTATCTCTCCCTCCCCACTTTCTGGGCCAGCTAAGGCCTTATCTTATTTCTAGAGAGCTCCTTCTGGCCAGGGAGGGCGCCTGGCTCCCAGGCTGCAGAGCCCAGGCCCAGCTTGGCTACTGGGGCTCTGTCTCCAGCCCAGCTTCTGTCCCAGGGGACAGTCTGGGACTCACATTCTGCTCTCTCCTCTTGGCCCCCTCCCACTCCCTGGCCCCAGCACCGGGGAATGTTTGACAGAGGCACGTGTTCTCCAAACAGAACTTGACGCATACTTCCAGGAGAAAACTCACAAACAGACTTCTGCCGTGCATCCATCAGAGGAGACACGAGCTCTGTAAACAAAGGCACGGTCTGTCTCCTGCTCTGCCATGTAGACACCTTTTCCTTGTGGACCCGTCAGCCCCCAGTCCCGGACTGGCATGAGGGACCTCACTTGAGCCTCTAGGACATACTATCCCCTCTTACAGATAAGAAAATAGAGATTCAGGCTGGATGTGGTGGTGTAAGCCTATAATCCAGCACTTGAGAGGCTGAGGCAGGATTGCTGCAACTTTAAGGCCAATTTAGGCTACATTAGGCTACACAGTGAGCTCCAGGACAGCCCAGGGTACAGAGTGAAACCAGAGAGAGAGAGAGAGAGAGAGAGAGAGAGAGAGAGAGAGAGAGAGAGAGAGAGAAGAGACAGAGAGACAGGGAGAACAAACAGAGGCTCAGAGATACAGAGTTGGTTGTCCAAGGTCACAAAGCATAGTCAGGTTACCCATTAAAGGTGCTGAAATTAGCAAACTATATTCTTCTATTAGCCACCCAGTGAATAAAAATGATACTGTCTTGCTGGGCATGGTGGTGCACGCCTTTAGTCCCAGCACTCAGGAGGCAAAGGCAGGCGATCTCTGTGAGTTCAAGGCTGGCCTGGTCTACATAGTGAGTTCTAGGACAGCTGGGGCTACAGAGAGACCCTGTCTCAAAAA
>NW_008346079.1:1036619-1047916 GCF_000622305.1 Nannospalax galili | reverse complement strand
TTTTCCTTTGTTTTGTTTTTGACACAGGGTCGCCTATAGCCCAGGCTGGTCTCAGACTCACTATGTAGGTGAGGATGGCCTTGAACTTCTGATCTTCCTGCCTGTACTTCCAGAGCGCTAGACGTAGACACATGCAATACCACACACAGTTTATGTGGTCCTGGGGATGGAACCCAGGCCTTCGGGCACGCTAGGTGAGTATTCTACCGACCGAGCTTATCCCCAGGCCCCATTTAGGTTTTTATATAGGCATATACTGCATGCGTGCAGCATGTTTGGGAATGTAGACAGTCGTGTGGCACACAACCACACAATCAGTGTCGGACTACAGATGGGAAGATTACATCTGGTGACGTCACTGCTGTCTTAGGTTGCACGTGTACACTCCTTGGTATTTTTGAGGTGAAGAACTTGCTCCTTGATGCGTCTCTCATGTCAGGAGACATGTGACTGTGTATTCAAGTACTAACAGGCCTGATATTCAGAGCCAGGCACCCACAAATGCTCAAGCTGGGGCAACCAAAAATGTCTCCAGACATGGTCAAACGTTCCTGAGGCAGTCCCTACCCCCAAGCCCTGCTAAAACCAGTTCTCCGGAGGCGGCTGCTAAGAGGGTGCTCCTTGCTGAGGTGGGTGCAAGCATGACAGGTTGGAATCGATTTCCTACTTCCAAATCTCCACAGCTGCCTCTTCCCCGCAGATGAATCTACAGATGCCTCTCCCTCACTTCCCCCTTCTGAATCTCCACAGATGCCCTTCCCAGCAGCTGTCATGGAAAAACTTTTATGAAGGGCATTCTGGGAAGCACAGTCTCTAGCTCCACCAGGACAACCCAAACACAGGTGCTGATGGTGACTGTGTAGACATGCAGGTAACAACTGACGGGAGATGGAGGTACGTGAACAACAGCATGTTCTCGTTCAATCTTGAAACTTCAAAAGCTTAACTAGATTGACGGGGGGATCATTAGACCCCTGAAGTGAGGTGTCACACAGATAGAGTACGCCAAATAGTTAACTCAAAGCGTTGACTGTTATTGTTACTAATCCTATTTATGTAGGAACCTGATGATTTAAAATTAAGAAAGATTGAAGCTGGTAAAAAAAAAAAAACTTATTGAGTTTTTGTGCATTTCATATAATAGATCTTAATCAAATATAGACCCCTTCCCCCATCTGTGTCCCCCAACCAGATTTCATGCATTCTGTCATATATGTTAAGTCCTATCCAGTGAAGCATTTGTACCCAGATGTCCCTCTGTGCAAGTTCATCCACTGGAGTCTAGTCAGCCTGGCTAGAGTCTCTCGCTTTTAAGGAAGATCTGTTCTCCCCTACCCCACAGTAATCAGTTGCCAGTACTTCCTTGGCTAAGGTTGGACCTGCTGCCCGTTTCCCTCATTCTATGCTGGGTTTTTATTTGACTGAGTCCCCATGGGTCTTGTGCACACTGTCACCATTGCTGCAAGTCCATATGAGCAACTTCCCAGAGGCCTGAAAACCTATTTCCTTATGTTCATGCCCCAATCTTGGCTCCTACAGTCTTTCCGCCCCCTCTTCTGCAATGATCCCTGAGCCCTGGGTGGATGAGGTTTAGTATAGGAGTCCTATCCAGGGATGCACATTCTGAAGTCTCCTGTTGTCTAAACTTAGTCAGTTGTGGCCTGTGCACATCACACTCTGTTGTATAAGGAGCTTTGTTGGTGAGAATTGAGGGATGCACTAGTGTTCTCTCCACGTCCTGTTCCACTGTGTTCAGGAGCCTTAGGTGTAGAGGTTCTGCTATGGGTGTGTCATTTAAGGCTGAGCATCTCTGAGACATACACCCTCTGTGTGTGACCAGCTGTGGAACTCTGTAATATCCTCCATCTGTTGCAAAGCAGACACATTTTTTACTGTGATGAAGCACATAGAACATGACGTTAGTCTTTTCATCACTTTATGTGATGGCGTTCAGCAGGTCAACACACATTCAAGATATTGAGCATCATCATCTCAGTCATCTCCAGACTGTGCTCCTGATCCCAAACAGAAACTCTGAACACACGCACACACACACACGCACATACACACACGCACACACACACACACACACACATGGGGGGTGGATAAAAAGTACCTCCTGTAGGCCCATGTAGTTATATATTTAAACACTTGTCCCCAGTTGGTGGCCCTGTCTGGGAGGTCATCCAACATCTGTCTTGCTTCAGGAAGTATGTCACTTGACTCTATCCCTTGAACCCCAGCATGGTGGACTCTATCCCTTGAACCCTGGCATGGCAGACTCTATTCCTTGAACCAAAAGCTGAAATAAATGCTTTATCTGGAAGCTGCTTTTGGTCCTGGTATTTTATCACAAGAGCAGAAAAGTAACTGATACATACATACACCTAGACACACACATATACACATGCACACATACATAGACACACACACCTAGACACATACATATACACATGCACACATACATAGACACACACATATACACATGCACACATACATAGACACACACACACCTAGACACACATGTATATACATGCACACATACGTAGGCACACACACACTTAGACACACACGTATACACATGCAGACATACATAGACACACAGACACACATGCATACACATGGACACAGACACAGACACACGTTCACACACATAGATATACAGATGCATATAGACATACATGTACATAGACACACACAGACATATTCATGCACATATGCATACAAACACACATATACACAGACATACACGTGGACACATATATACACACAGGTACATAGACACACACATACACATACACACAGATGTGCATATACACAAACACGTCGACCCTCTCCCCTTCTATAGGTACAGAGTCTCCGAAAAGATTGGAGAGATCAGCGCAGCCTGTCTCCAGTGGGGAGGGCGGGCAGGGCAGGGCAGACATCTCAGCTGGGAGGCCTTTCATGTTTTGTGGACGTGTTCTTTTGGACAGCTTGAGTGTCTTTGTTGGTGTTTTCCCCACAAGCTTTCCCTCTTTTTGACTTATTTTAGACGGTAGGTGGGTGTCCTCCCTTTTCTGAATGGACACTTTGCTGTCTGCCTTCTCCATCCCCTCGGGAACGGTTTCTGGGCCAGTTTGATGAAGCATAAGATGGTTGGCTGAGTGGCAATGGCATGGCCTCCAGCCTTTTCCCTCCTCAGCCTCCATCTGCACAGGAAGACCCTGGCATGGGGTGCCTGGGAGTCCAGAACATTCTTACTCTAAGTGTAGTCTAGGACTCCCCAATGGAGGCTGGGTCTCCCCAGTGCATGAGGCAGCAAGATGCTAGGAGACAGGGGGGTCTACCTGCCACTGGACATCCGCCTCAGCCTGAAGTGGAGAAGGGACTGGAAAGGTTCCCGGTCAGCTCCTCAGAGACAGCTGAGAGCCGGCCCCGAACAGCCCTTGGGAGCTGTGGAAATCGTGGGCACAAGCATCCTGTCCTCATTTTATTTTCTGTCATATATTTAAACACAAGGCACATCTAAGTACATTAGCATATTTGGGTATTAACACAAATATGTTAATTTCTTCAAATATGTTGATGCATATTTAAATGTATCGTATTTAAATAGTATATTTAAATGCATCACTATATGTAAATATTCTTGTATTTATTGCTTACTGTTGAAACAGCAAATGCCCACTGCATGCCATACAAAATAATTGGGCTCGCCATACATCAGGAAATGCTGACCTACTCAAACAGGATATAGTGAGTTTGGGGTGCTAGATGCCCCAGACGGCAGCAGGGTGGGGTAGAGTCTAGCCTATATATAGCCTATATTTGTAGACAGAGTAAAAACTCAGTGTTCCAGGGCTAGAGAGATGCCTCAGCAGTTAAGAACACTGACTATTCTTGCAGAAGACCTGGGTTTGAATCCCAGCATCCACATGGCCGTTGACAACTATCCATAACTCTAGTTCCAAGGGATCTGACAGCCTCTTCTGTCCTCCATGGGCACTGCATGACATGGGTGCACTTACCTACATGCAGGCAATACACATACATGCATAAAATAAAAATTAAAAAATAATAATTTTAAAAGCTTATCAAAAATGAAAAAAAGCCAAAAACTTTAAATTTAAAAAATACCATATATGTCCAATGAGGTGTAAGCTGCCTCTAGCAAAATCCATGAGGCAGTGTTGATAGTGGCAGCTCTCGGGGGAGTAGCTTGGAGGTTAGGTAAAGAGAGGAGTCACTCTATGCAGTAAAAATGCTTGGCTTGGGGTCTGGAGAGATGGCTCGGTGGTTAAGAGCACTGGCTGCTCTTGCAGAAGACCTGAGGTTGGAATCCCAGCATCCACATGGCGGCTAACAACCACCTGTAACTCCAGTTCCAGGGGATCCAATGCCTTTTCTGACCCCCACAGGCATTGCATGACAGGGCACACTTACATACATGTGGGCAATACACTCATAAACATTTAAAAAATTGACTGTAAACTTTCCAATGTATAGCTTAAAAAAAAAAACAAAACAGGCTGACAGGCACAGAAAGACAAATACTGAATGATCTCGGCTGTATGTCTCCTTAGAGATCAAGTGTGTCCCTGTTCAGCATGGAAGAAGCTGAGCCGGGAAGATTGCTTTGAGTTCAAGACCAGCCTGGGTTGCAAGGTGAGAAACAATGGGACAAAGACACTCTTCTGTGTATTCCACGGTAGGCTGAGTATGTGTAATAGCAACATAATACACTACAGGTTTCAAACCCTGGGCAGGACTTTGAGTGTTTTCACCACAAAGACAGTGAGGAGAGATGTGTACACTGAACATTACACAAAGTATATATGAATCCAAATATCACATGGACCCCATAAAATATGAACAATTTTAAGGTGTAAATTTAACATTTTAAATTTAATTTAAATGGTTAAGCCAGGTGTTGGAGGCACATGCTTGTCTTGAGGCACTTGGGAAGTGGGGACAGAGAATCAGGAGCTCACGTTCATCCTCAGCCACGTACTGAGTTCAAGGTCAGCCTGGCCTATGTGAGCAAAAAAAAAACAAAAATTAAATGGTTAAGATGGTGAAGAAAAGAATAGTTTGATTTGGGGTGAAAGGTGGGAAATTTACAAGATGAGCCTGGACCTCTTCAGATTGGGATGAAAGACAGAGACAGTCTCGAGGGGTCCTGGGTCCCCTGGCTGGAGAGCCACTGGCTAAAAACGAGAGGAAAGGGGGTTAACGGGGAGTGTGGCTTCTCATCACAGTTCATAAAGACGTAAAGACGCCAGAAGCCATCGCATGGCACCTCACCCGGCCCCTCTGGAGGATGCTGGATTGTCAGACTGTAAAAAGAGACCCAGCTCTTCCTTGTCCTGAACCTGTGTGTAATGAGGCCAACGCTCCCAGCAGAGAGGTAGAGTTCAAGTTCTTGCCCTTGACAGCTAGTTTGGTCATGGGTAGTAATGCTCTCCTCAAAGGAGAAGAGCGCCCTCCAGGGGGACCCACTGGCCCCAGAGATATGAGAGTCACCCCAAGCAGAGAGCCCAGCAGAGCAGATCTCACCCCAGTTCACTGTGGGGCCAACTGCCTTGCAGACACTGGAGAACCACATGTGTGTCACAGGCCTCTAAGCTTTGGGGTGTTTGTTACCCAGAATTACTGTGGCAACAGTTGAATTACAGAGATAGGATAATGCTGTTAAGGTTTGCTTTTATTATTATTATTATTATTATTATTATTATTATTATTTTATGTGTACGAGTGTTTTGCCTGCATGTATGTGGGTGCACCTGTGTCGTGCAATGCCGCAGAGATCAGCAGAGGGCTTCGGATTCCTCTGGAACTGGAGGTAAGGACGGTTCGTAGCTGCCATGTGGGCGCTGGGAATTGAACCCAGGCCCTCTGGAAGTGCAGTCAGTGCTCTTAACCGCTGAGCCATCTCTCCGGCCCTAAGGTTTGCTTTTTTAAAAAAACAAAAAATGTAGCCAGGGGGCTGGAGAGATGGCTCAGCGGTTAAGAGCACTGGCTGCTCTTGCAGAGGCCCCAGGTTCAATTCCTAGCACCCACAAGGTGGCTAACAACCGTCTGTAACTCCAGTTCCAGGGGATCCAATGCCCTTTTCTGACCTCTTATGGGTATTGCAAAACAAGGATGCACTTACATACGTGCAGGCAATACACTCATACACATAAAATAAAAATAATAAACACAATATATTTTTAAAAAATGCAGGCTTCAGGTACAGTGATGCACTGTAACTTCAGCACTTGGGAGGCAGCGGCAGTAGGATCAGGAGTTCAAGTCCATCTTCTGCTACTTAGCAAGTCATCCTGGGCTACATAAGATCTTGTCTCAAAAATAAATAAATGGGTTGGAGAGCCAGAGGCCTCAAGTTCTACTCCCAGTATCTGTATCAGGCAGTTGTAAACCACTTGTAACTCTGACTCCAGGGGAATCTGACACCCTCTTCTGGCCTCCCAAGACAGCCTCATGCCAGGGCACAAAACAGAAAATGAATATACAAATAAAATAAACAAGTGTAAAAGAGTCTTTGTGTCATATGGGATTCTGTCAGTGAATATACACAATGAACAATCTAAAAAACAAAAATAAGGGCCAGGCGTGGTGGCGCTCACCTTTAACCCCAGCACTTGGGAGGCAGAGGCAGGCAGATCTCTGAGTTTAAGGCCAGCCTGGTCTACATAGTGAGTTCCAGGACAGCTGGGGCTACAGGGAGACCCGGTCTCAATCAAAAAGACCAAAAAATAAAATAAAATAAAATAAAATAAAATAAAAATAAATATAAATGGCATAATCTTAGAGGTAACCCCCGAAGACAGTCCATGCTGTGGGTGTGTAATAGAATTTGTGTCCTTTTCATGTTTTAGGGCTAAAAAGAGAGTTCCTACATTTTAGGGACAGATATATACTGAAGGACTTACAAAATATAATACATATTTCAGAGGAAAGCAGCCTGACCACGTCTACCCATGGATGCTGCTCAGAGTTTTCTGAGGTCTTGGTACCCTTGAGGTACCCTTGGTACCTTTGCCTGACCTCAGGTCCTCATCTTAGGAGCCTGCAGTGGCAGAGTTGGGGGGTGCCCTGGAAGCGGAGTTTGTGGCCCACAGAGGTAGAGGGCTTTACCAAGCTCCTTGCGAACTGAGACTCCGACCCAGGACTATGACCTCACTGTCCACCCCTCATGCTGCTGGGAACAGGAGGTCACTGAGGGCCCTTAGCACCTCTGCCTCTTCCCAGCTCCCCTGTGATGCAGTCTAGAAAAATTCAGACTGATCAGTAAGGAGCTTCAGGGAGTCCCCAGGCTGTGCGAAAGCCCATCCCAGGAGGGCATCCCTGAGGGCATGGTGGGGACACAGGACCCTCACAGCCTGGAGTAAGCAGTCCCGAGGGAGAGCTGGCTCTTCTCTGGGCCCAAGAGGGCTCTTGTATCACTCTCTGTTCCCCAGAGACCAGGCAGAGGCCAGAGCATCCCAGGAACACAGCCCCAGCCCAGCCCTTCTTCCAGAGCATCCCAGGAACACAGCCCCAGCCCAGCCCTTCTTCCAGAGCATCCCAGGAACACAGCCCCAGCCCAGCCCTTCTTCCAGAGCATCCCAGGAACACAGCCCCAGCCCAGCCCTTCTTCCAGAGCATCCCAGGAACACAGCCCCAGCCCAGCCCTTCTTCCAGAGCTCTTGTTGGAACAGTTTCACTCCATGAGGATCCATCCAAATGCCCCTCCAAATATACAAGGGAGGTGCCAGGTGATGCCCCCAGCTCTGGGGTCCTGAGGAGCCTCACAGGGTCTCCTGGGCTGTCAGAGGCCCTCTATACTACCAGAGCTAGCAAACAGGCTCTCTCAGCAAGCCCAGCCCAGCCTCCCTCACTGCCTGCCTCCTGCCTCCCCCATGGGAACACAGAGCTTCTAGAACACAGGAGCCCAGCCATCTGTGGCTCGCCTGTGACCCCTGCCCGAGCACAATGCCCTGACATCTGCACAGCCAACCTGCTCACCTCCAGCCACGTGCTCTTTGTCACGAAGCCTGACAACACTACATGACACTACGTGAAAGCAGCCAGTCGCCCAAGACCACGTTTGATTCCACTTGTAAGGACACCAGGGATAGGCATAGGCCTCATGACAGGAAGTGAGTCAGTGGCTGGACATAGAGGGAACCCAGGAGGGACTCTGATGGCTGCAGATTCTTTAGTGGCTGACGACAGTGTCCTGGAATCAGACTGTGGTGATGGTCACACAACTGGATGCACTATGAGCCACCAAAGTGTAGACTCCTAACAGCTGAGTTGTAAAGCATACAAATTGTATCACAATAAAGGTTCTTTTTAAAGGATTTTTAATCAATTACTTTACATATTAATTAATTGTTTAATGTGTGTATGTGATACGTGTGGCTGCCCACATGCATGTAGAAGTCAGTCTGTTCTCTCCTTCCACTGCATGTGGGTCCTGAGATGGAACTGTTTTCCAGGCTTGCCTGAAAGCACCTTAACCCACTGAGCCATTCTGCCTGACCCAGGATTTATTTATTCGTTTGTTTGTTTTGAGACAAGGCTCTAGCCTGGACTGGCCTCAGACTCCCTACATAGCTGAGAATGACTGTGAACTTCTGATCATCCTCCCTTCACCTCCTGCGTGTGGGGATTGCAGGCGTGCTCCACCACGCCTAGTTTATTTGGTGCTGGGGATGGAACCCAGGGTTTTGTGTGTGCCAGGCAAGCAGTCTGCTGACTGAGCCTCATCCCCAGCCCTTCGACAGTGAGTGGCCCTGTGAGTGAAGCATCCCTGGTCATGGTATTTTAAGCTGCAGTCTCCCTCTGTCCCTCATGCCTGCCCAGAATCAGCAGTGCTGTTCTCTGCCCTGGGTGTCTCTGCCTTGCTGTCTCTGCTCCTGTCACCGTCCCTCTTCACTAGGACATCTGCAGGGAAGTAGTGTCTCGCTCACCATGGTGCCCTCCATGCTAGACGTGGAGCAGGTCTGTATTGACAGCCGTGGAACTCATGGCCTTCTCTCACGGTGACCTTCCCTTACGGGAGGGTTCCCCGCCCCAGGGCGCCAAGAAATGATGAACTGAGGCCGCGGAGTGTCCCTGGACCACAGTTGGATGACGGCTCTGCTTTCATAACCCACCGGCCTCCCTCCTCTCACTCCTCATCCCCCACCTCCTGGAGTCTTTCCAGTTCCTTCAAGGGCAGTCTCCTGCCTCAGCTTCCTCCTTCCCCCCACCCCTGCCGGCCCATCATCCATCCTGTGAATCCTCCTGGAGTCCTCTTCTTCACGCTGCAGACAACGACCCATCAGACTCATACAGCCCCTTCTTTAAATGGGTCATCGACTTCCCAAGCTGACAATCAGCCGGCAGTTTAAAGCCTTTTGGAACCTGACTGCCACCACCCTCTCCTCCCACCGGGCCCTCGTCTCCTGAGCTTCTGCCACACAGAATCTCTTTAGGCCTTTGAACACGAAACCGTCACGCCATGTGACTGATCTCTGCACATTCTGTTCCCTCTGCCTGGCACACTTGTCCGGCTGCTGTATGTCTAGAGATCAAGTGCAGCTTTCTTCAGGAAACTTTCTCTGACCCTATGGACTGTCCCACACAGTGGGTTATGAACATTCCTGGTTGTCTTTCATGCCGTATCTGTATGTGCAGTGGCGTGAATCTCCACTACACTGAACAGTCCCAGCTGGTCCTCATTAAACATTGCATTGGATGAAGGTGCCTGTTTCTCCAAATCTCTCCTGCCAAGTTTCCTGACTCCTTCCCTCACCTCTCCCCAGTCCCACCCAGCCTTCCCAGTGTCCTTCAAGTCCCTCTCTGGTGCCTGGGTTCAAGCCTTGCACTCAAAACATTGATGTTAATGGGGAACCAATTGTACAAGCTGGAGACAGCAGTGGGGAATCAACTGTCTGAGCCGCAGATGTTCATGGGGGGGAATCAACTGTCCAAGCTGCAGATGTTAATGGGGGGAATCAACTGTCAGAGCCGCAGATGTTAATGGGGGGAATCAATTGTCCGAGCCACAGATGTTCATGGGGGGAATCAACTGTCTGAGCCGCAGATGTTCATCGGGGGGAATCAACTGTCCGAGCCGCAGATGTTAATGGGGGGAATCAACTGTCCGAGCCGCAGATGTTCATGGGGGGAATCAACTGTCCGAGCCGCAGATGTTCATGGGGGGGCATCAACTGTCCGAGCCGCAGATGTTCATGGGGGGGAATCAACTGTCCCAGCCACAGATGTTAATGGGGAGGGGTGTCAACTGTCCAAGCCGCAGATGTTAATGGGGGGGAATCAACTGTCCCAGCCGCAGATGTTAATGGGGAGGGGTGTCAACTGTCCAAGCCACAGATGTTAATGGGGAGGGGTGTCAACTGTCCAAGCTGCAGATGTTAATGGGGAGGGGTGTCAACTGTCCAAGCTGGAGTTCAGGCTCTAGAAAGAGCTGCTGAGAAGCAGCTGTGAGGGACGTGGTCCGAGACACATCAGGTAACTGTGGGTGGGTTTCTCATGTCCCTAGGCTCAGGCTCACAACCTCCCTAAGCTGTTCCTGGCCTGAGATGCTGGCCTGCCCTGTCTCCCTATGGGGTGTGTCCCCAAGCAGGACTCAGCGCCAGGCCCAAGGAGGAACTAGGAGGTCACGGAGGCTCCCTCCCAGAACTGCCTCTGCCCCTGGGGTCACAGGGAGGCAGGGAGAGCAGGAAGGGGAGGCTGCCGCGGCCCCACCCTGGGGCGGGGGAACCTTCGCCATGACCCACCATCCTCGCTCTGGCTTTCCTTAGCGCCAAGGCAGAAAGGAAGGTGGCCTCCCATGTGCTGCATAACTTTAGATGGCTCCTTCAATGCTCCGGGCCTCAGTTTCCCCTGCTCTAACTCCCTTGGCATCAAAGAAAGGCTAGGTCAGTGTGCTCCAGGCTGCAGCTGGGGTGCTGGGGTGACAGGCTGGCCGGCTCCTGTTCCCATCGGCCTCTATGGAGCGCTGACCAGGTGGAGGCCGATTCTTCTGTGGGGCCCTTTACTGCAGAGAGCCCGGGCCTCGGCCTGTGAGTGTGTGGTGTGTGTGTGTGTGGTATGTGTGTGGTGTGTGTGTAGTGTGTGTGGTGTGAGTGTGTGGTGTGTGTGGTGTGTATGGTGTGTGTGTGAGTGTGTGTGGTGTGTGTGTGGTGTGTGTGGTGTGTGTGCTGTGTATGGTGTGTGGTGTGTGTGGTGTGTGTGTGGTGTGTGTGGTATGAGTGTGGTGTGAGTGTGTGTGTGGTGTGTATGGTGTGTGTGGTGTGTGGTGTGTTTGTGTGGTGTGT
>NW_008346079.1:1022499-1036183 GCF_000622305.1 Nannospalax galili | reverse complement strand
GGGGTAGGGTATCTTGGGCAGGGTTCTGCCAAGCCCCCCGACTGTCCAGACAGGTTCTTCTCCGCCGGTTTCTGTCTCACCATCGGCAATGGGCAGGTTGTGGGGCCAGCTACAGAGTGGCCCCGAGTGACTCACCTGCGGCAGAATCTCCCGGTTGTTTGGTAAATGCAGATCCTAGGTCTCGCCTCGCTTGGCCTAGAATCTCCCAGAAGAGGCTCCTCAGCTGGGCAGGTCCTACTCTGCTGCAGCTGTGTGCGGGCGAGTGGGCCTCCGTTCCCAGCAGGTGCTGGCCTCTTCAGACCCCGGGATGCAGGGGTGGTGCCCTTCCTGGGATGCTCCTGTTCTTCCTGATGAGCATCTTCTTTTGTTTTGGGGTAGTTTGTTTGCTTGACTGTTGTTTTGGAGACAGGATCTCATGTAGCCCAGGCTGGCCTCATACTCATTCTATAGCCAAGGATGACCTTGAACTTCTGGTCCACCTGCCTCCGCCTCCCCAGTACTAGGTTTACAGCTGTGCCATACGAAACGGAGATCCAGCCCAGGACTTCACGCCTGCTGGGCAAGCACTCTGCAGCTAAGCTACACCCCAAGCCTCTTTGCCTGGGGGGGTGTTTGTTTTAAATGGGGTCTTATATTGTCCAAGCTGCCTTCAAACTTAATAGGTAGCCAAGGCTGGCCTTGAAAACCTCATCCTCCTGTGTCTATCTCCTCAGATGCTGGGATCACAGCACGCAATGCCTTGCCTGGCTTCGGACTTGCTGGGTTTTCTGTGGTGAACGCTTATCCGGGAAGAAGGAACTGGGGGGACATGAGATGCTTCTACCGGTTGGAAGGTGGACTTCTTGGCAGAGGCTCTTGCGGAGTGAGTTTAAATTGCTATCTCTATTGTGTGGCTGTCAGACTGCAGATCAGTGGGGAGCTTACTAACACCAAGACAGGAGCACCAGGTCACACACCAGAAAGCTCTTCCAGATCGTCTGTCCACCCCCACCATGGCAGTGTGAACCTCTGGGGACCTCTCCACACATTCTGCCGTCACAGATGGACATCCTGCTGCGCGACCAGTCAGGTGGGGGTTGTTGCTCCTATCAAAATATATTCATTTTGTATTTTATTGGTGGGGAGGGCACACACACCACTTGCACGCACATGGAGATCAGAGGATAACTTGTGGAAGTTAGAAAGCTCTTCCAGATCGTCTGTCCACCCCCACCATGGCAGTGTGAACCTCTGGGGACCTCTCCACACATTCTGCCGTCACAGATGGACATCCTGCTGCGCGACCAGTCAGGTGGGGGTTGTTGCTCCTATCAAAATATATTCATCTTGTATATTACCTTGTAACCTGGATTCTCTTTTTAATTTTTTAACATTCGTTTATTTTATTGGTGGGGAGGGCACACACACCACTTGCATGCACATGGAGATCAGAGGATAACTTGTGGAAGTCATTGAATGGAAAAAGGACTGAAAGACCCTTTAGAATTCTGTGGAATTCCCTATTGCTCTCCCTACACCCAGCAAAATTTTGGCCACAGAATTATCTATGCCAAAAAGGGAAAAGAAAATTGCAGGGTTCCAGAGAAATGTGGGAGACACCTCTCTGTCAGTGCATACAAGCAGGGCCCTGGCATCTGTCATGCATCTGAATGTGGCTCTCGGGGAGAGTTTCTCTGGGGTAAATGATCAAGAGTGAAGAGCGAAGTGTGTGCAAAGAATCAACTTGACCTTTGGAAGCAAAACTGAAATATGCTGCTTCCTATTTGGGGGGTCATGAGAAATCCACTTTAAAATGGCCTCAAATACAGCGTCCTCCTGCTTCACATTGAGCTCGTCCTTCTCAATGATGTCCTTAAGTTCAGTGACTGAGAGTTCCAGAAACTCCGCTGAGACTTTCACCATTTCCTCAAAGTTGTGCAGTATAAACATGTACGCCTTTTGCCTCAGCTCAGGGCAGTAGTAGTAGTCTGTGAACTTGCAGATGCCAATACAGTTGTCCAAACACAGCTCTGACTTGAGAAACTCACAGCAACTCCTAACAATACCCATGATGTTAAACTGGTCTGCAGCAGCCAGCAGCTTCTCCACGTTGTCGGGGGTGATTGGCACAGTCCGAGTGTAAGCATACTCAATGATTAGTTTTATCATGTCAGGGGAAATGCCAGGAATGTTGTAAACTTTCTTCTCCATGTTGTTCCAGCCACTTGTAAACAAAGCTCTGGAAATTTTGAGGCAGGGTCTCCCTGTAGCCCCAGCTGGCCTGGGACTCGCTATGTAGACCAGGGTAGCCTCGAACTCACAAGAGATCCACCTGCCTCTGCCTCCTGTGGTGGTGCACACCAGGCTGTTGTTTTTTTAAAGATAGGGTCTTTTGTAGCTCTGTCTGGCCTCTACTCACCATGTCAAGGATGGCCTTGAACTTCTGATCCTCCTATCTTCACCTCCCAAGTGCTGGGGTGACAGGCAGGCTCCACCTTGCCAGGTTTATGTGGAATCAGACCCAGGGCTTTGTGCTTGCTAAGTCAGCACGCTACCTGTTCAGCCACACCCCCAGCCCTTTCAATACATCTTTGATGATTGTATTTTCCAACACTTGCCAGGGGTTTAGCAGGCAGTAACTCTATCAGCTGAAAAGCATCTGCATTTGATTTTCCTTCTTTCCTCTCTAAGTGGGGCTGAATGAAAATCAAAGCTAGGCAATATTGCCGGGGTTGCCGTGGCGGACTTTGAGCAGAACTGCTCTTTCTCATGCCCTCCAATGCACACACATGTGCACACGTTCACCCACTCTGGGCCCTTCTTTGTGCATGCATTGTGGGTAAAATAAAGCCTTAGCTCCTTCAAGGTCAGGGCACGGATCCTAGTGACCTTGGAACTCTGGGCTGTGCAGGGCTGGACTCAGAGGAATTCACAGCCTGCTTTCCTAATGAGCCCAGGACCAGCCCTGCCTGCACCTGTGAACGTAGATTCGGCTGCCTGGGGCGCAGGTGGCCCTGGTTTTCCCACAACAGCCTGCATCCCAGAGTTGCAACCAAGGCCACATCCGCCCACAGATGGGCTCAGTTTGGACCAATCAGCACTGGAAATGTGTTTTAAGTTAAGACACATTTAAAAATGGGAGATTTGATACAGTAACCTCCGATCCCTAGCTGGTCCTAAGAACTCGCAGGGTTTGGCGACTCCTGGCCCAGGGTCCCAGGTGGCCATACTGGCCTGGGGTTAACACTGATGTGCCTTGTGACAGGACCCTGCCCTCCAGCTTTCATGGCCACCTGGCTTACTTCAATCATTGTCCTGACTTGGCCTCTGCAGGCCTGCTCTGCCCAGGGGACATGCTTATGGCTCCATCTGGCAAATACAGTTGCTCATGGGTGTGTTACCGTGGGTCTCTGTTGGCCCCTTCATTGGCTAAGATATATCCCAAGTGGCCCCTGTATGGCAGAAAGCAATGGTACCTTTAAAGCTGTTCTGAGTGCTAATTATACACTGGACACAAGCTAAGCAATTCCTTCCCGTACTTCCTGCAACCCCTCCATCAGGCTTCCTAGGTATGTCTGTCTCCATTGGTCTGATAAAGAACCAAAAGCCTAGGGAGCTCAGGATGCCTGACCAATTAACATCTATAGCAAGCAGCAGAGCCTAGATTCCAAACTCCAACACCCAAGCGTCAGGCCCTACTGTCCAGGGGGCAGAAATGAACTGTTCAGAGATGAATCCGACAGAGAAAAGAACTGGAGAGAGCCGGAGCCACAGCTCATGGGCTGTAAGAAGCAGGGGTGAAATTTTGGCGTTGAGGACCAGGCAGATGGCTCAGCTGGAAGAGCGCTGGCCTAGCACGGGTGAAACCCCAGAGGGAGCCCCAGCACCACAGAGACCGCATAGCTGTGGTGGCTCATGCTCATAATCCCAGCACTTAGGAGGTGGGGTCAGGAGGATCACAAGTTCAGTTTCATCCTTGGCTATGAAGGGATATGAAGCCCACCTGGGGTACATGAGCCCCTCTCTCTAACACCATGGCTTTGGGGTTAGACACATCTGAATTCAAAACCCAGTTCCTGGTAGAATTTGTCACTAGCTGTGCTGCCTAAGGCTTTCTGAGCCTCAGCTTCCACTTCTTTGAAATGGGAGAGATGGCAATTGGTGTCTGGGTAACATTGAAACATTTGCATTTAAGTGCTGTGTCTACTGAATTCACTGGAGATAGGCTTCACAGTAATCTAAAATACCAGCAGAAAGGGATATTGCTGAGGCTGATGTGGTGGTTTGTGGCTGAAACCCTAGCACTCAGGAAGTTGAGGCAGAAAGGTTGTAAGTTCGAGGCCAGCTTAGGTTACATAATGAGATCCTGTCTATAAACCTGAAGGGCTGAGGATGTAGTAGTAGGGTGCTTACCTATCATGAACAAGGCCCTAGGTTTGATCCTCAGTAGAAGAAGAGGAAGAGGAAGAGGGGGGAGAGAAGGGGAAGGAGGAGGGAAAGAGGGGGAAGGATGTCATGAGAAAAGAATATGGATTGGAATACTCGGTATCTCAAAAAAACCTCATGGCGTTAGGGTGGAACTCTGAGCTTTGTGCACACAGGCCAGCCCTCTTCCAACTGAGACATTCCCAGGCCCAGAAGCATGTTTTTACCGGTTCTGCATTCATTTTGGGATGCTTAGGAATCAAGACGCCTGGACCGAGGGATCACCTTGACGGACAGCTCTGAACAACGAAGCTCTGATTTCCTTCTCTCCTGTCCTTGACGCGGTGTCCTAGGGCCAGGGCCTGCCTTGGGTCACATACCTACCTGGATGACATCAGCCTAGCTGGAAGCAGAGCTTGAGAGGAGGATTCTTGTGCAACTGCTTTGTTGAGAAAGCTATTAGAAGAGGAGCAGGCAGGAAGCAGGATTAAGGAGGGCAAGAGCCAAAGATGTTGTTTCCGGAGGAGTCCAGGATCAGGCTGATCCCTGGGGAGCTGGGGAGCATGAACTGCCTGGAGGACTTGCCTTGCTGTGAGGCCAGGGTACCCTGTGGACCCACAATTGTCAGTCATCCACTCCAGCCTGCTCATGGTGGATAAGGTAATACCCCAGGCAGCCCCAGGGGCAAGAGGCAGCTGTGAGCTGTCAGTCTAGTTGGCCAGCATTCAAGGGAAGGACAGAAGGGGGCGAGGTCTGGAAAAGGACGACCCAATCCTGAGTGTCCTTCAGCCTACACACAGGGGGGGGGGGGGGTACAGTAGGTGCAGAGCTGGGAAAACAAACAAACAAAGATGCAGGTAAATACTCCCCCCGGTCAGCCCCTACTCTATCCAGTGGTAGCTGCAAATTGACATGACTCTCATCCTGCGTGAAACAGGATGTGAGGATGCACGTGTTAGCCAAGTCACATGTCAGGGGGATATGTAGGGTCACACCACATTTACAAAGTAGACAACCTTTGGGGCTGGGGATATGGCTCATGCCTGAAGCCCTGGGTCCCACCCCCAGCACCACATACTCTGGGCATGGTGGGACACACCTGAAATCCAGGACTTCAGAGGCTGGGGCAGGAACATCATCCTCAGATGCATAGGGAATTGGAGGCCAGCCTGGACTGTATAAGATCCTTTCTCAAAAACAAAAACAAAAACCTGGCCAATCTCAACCGCATTTCCACACTATGAGTGGATTTAAAAGGGTTGCAAAAGTTGTGGATGAGAAGAAAAATTTTCTTATCTACACATTAACAATTTAAAATTTGATCTTCTTTAAGGGAGTGACTCTAGATAGGTTGACTAGACTCCAGTGGATGAACTCACATGGAGGGACATCTGGGCACACAGACTTGGCCTTAACATATATGACAGAATGCGTAAAATCCGGTGTGGGGGGGCGGTAACAGGAGGGTGTGGCTGGGGGAGGGGTTTAAGTATGATCAACATGTAGTGAATGAAATGCACAAAAATTAAATGAAAATATATACATTGAAAGTTTTAAAGGGGCTGGAGAGATGACTCAGCAGTTAAGAACACTGGTTGTTTTTGCAGAAGACCCAGGTTCGAATCCCAGCACCCACATGGCAGCTAACAACTGTCGTAACTCCAGTCCCAGGGGATCCGACAGCCTCTTCTGTCCTCCTCGGGTACCCACCACATGGGTGCACTCACCTACATGCAGGCAATACATGCATACATGTAAAAAATAAATTAAAGAATTTAAAATTTGGAAGCCAGTGAGATGGCACAGCAGGTAAAGGAGCTTACTATGAAGACCACCTGAGTTTGATTCCTGGGACTCACATGGTGGAAGGAGAGAACTGACTCCCAAAAGTGGTCCGCTGATGTCCACACATGAGCAAGCTCTCTCTCTCTCTCTCTCTCTCTCTCTCTCACACACACATAAATAAATGTAACAAAATATTTTTTTTAATTTAAATTTTATTTTTAAAACTCCATATTTGAGGAGAGTGTTTAGAAATAGGAAATTATTCTCAAGATATTTATAGAGTTAAAAATGCAGCACAGTGATTTAACACATCTCCAAGACATGGGTTGGAAACGGAATTGCCTTTGAGGCCAAGGGCATCTGCTAGGGTGAGTGTGGTGGTGGCAGACTCACCTTCCTAGTCCAGCTGATGACCCCTGGTGCTTTTTCTCCTAGGAATCCAGGCATCTGAGATAGAGCCAGATGGCAGAGAAACCAGGCACGGTAGCTCCATGATCCCAGTACTCGGGAGGCTGAGGCAGGAGGATCCTGAGTTCAAGGCCAGCCTAAGGCAAAGGGCAAGTTGTAGACCAGATTGGACTAAGTAGAGAGACCTTGTCTAAAAGTAAGAGTTCTTGTCTAAAATCCACGGGAGCCACTATGGAAAGAAGGGGAAGAGGAGGAGGAAGAGGAAGAGGAGGAGGAAGAGGAAGAGGAGGAAGAGGAAGAAGAGAGGAAGAGGAGGAGGAGGAAGAAGAGATGGGGAAGAGGAGGAAGAGGAAGAGGAGGAGGAGGAAGAAGAGAGGAAGAGGAGGAGGAGGAAGAAGAGATGAGGAGGAGGAGGAAGAGAGGAAGAGGAAAGCAACTAGCAAATGGTGCTGGTGTTCAGCCTGGGGTCTGACTTCCTCAGCTCCTGGGAAGGTACTTTGGTGCCTGAATACCTGTTCATGTTGTCAGGTCTGTGATTGTTGGATCACTGGAGGGTCTTAGCTGCCACCTTGCTGTGTCTCCTGAGGAGAACATTTATTGCGATTCTTTGAGACAGGGTCTCACGTAGCTCAGGCTGGCCTGGAACTCCTATGTAACTGAGGATGACCTTGAACTCCTAGTCTTCTGCCTCTTCCTCCCAAGTGCTAGCATTACAGGCATGTACCACCATTCCCAGATAAGAGGAGAAATTTGTCCTAAAGGGTACACATATGCAATAGGATATTTAATTTATTTATTTAAGTTTTAAAATTTATTTATTTTTATTTTATGTGTATGTTATGCAAATGTACCTGTGTCATGTAATGCCTTCAGAGGCCAGAAGATAGTGTTGGATCCCCTGGAACTGGAGTTACTGACTGACCGTTGTTAGCCGCCATGTTGTTGCTGGGAATCAAACCCAGATCCTCTGCAGGAGCAGTCAGTGCTCTTAACTGCTGAGTCACCTCTCAGCCCCTTATCTTGGGTTTTTGAGACAGGGTCTCACTATGTAGCCCTGGCTGGCCTGGAACTTGTTATGTAGGCTAGGCTGGCCTTGAACTCACAGAGATCCATCTGCCCCTGTCTCCCAAGTGCTGGGATTAAAGATATGTGCTGCCATGCCCAGCTAGGGTATTTTATCGATAATTATCATAAAAATTGCCCCCAAATGGGGGATTTGTTGAGTGAATTAGAATTTGTTTACTCAAAGGGTGCTGGATACCTTTAGTTGTCAACTTGGCACCAGAGTGGAGGGAGCCTCAACTGAAACTGCCTGTGAGACAATTTCTTGATTGTTGAGTGATGTGGGAGGGGCTCAGTCCCCTGTAGTTGGTGCCATGCAGGTTGAGCATGGGCTGGGGGACCAAGCCAGTAAGTAGCGTCCCTCTATGACCTATGCTCCAGCTCCTGCCTCCAGGTTCCTGCCCTGAGTTCCTGCCTTGGGCTCCCTCAGTGATGAACTGTGACCCGGGAAATGTAAGCCGAATAAACCCTTTCCTCCCCAAGCTGGTATTGGTCAGAGTGCTTTGTCACTGAAACTGAAGGCAAACTAGAACACAAGCATGTTCTGTGGTGGGGTGTGATGATGCATACTTGTTATCCCAGCACTGGAGAGGCAGAGGCAGGCAGATCTCTGTGAGTTCAAGATCAGCCTGGTCTAGATAGGGAGTTCCAGGCCAGCTGGGTTACAGGGAGATTCTGTCTCACAAAAAAATTAATAAAATGTGAATTTAGTGACATTTAGGGCCACTAGTATTCCCTAAGATTGTGTGTATATGATGAGGTATGTGGATTATGTGGAAACTGCATCCAGCTAGCATAAGATCTTCAAGAGATTTGTGATTAACATTTTAAAAACTACTATTAGAGAATTAATTTGAGGACTAGCAAGAGAGCTCAGCAGGTAGAAGTGCCGCTATGCAAGTGTGAAGACCAGAGTTTGGATTCCCAGCACCCACATAAATGCTGGGTGGGGTTGGTGCCCCCCACCCCCATAATCCCAGCATGGGAGACAGATCCTGGAGCAAACTGGATGACTAGACTAGTCAAACTGGTGACATCTGTGTTAAGGGAAAGTAGAAAAAGTGGAGAGGGACGGGAGGAAAACACCAGATGCTAACTTCTGGACTTCACATGCGTATCAGGCCTGTATAGTCACACATGTGTGAACACCCATATACACATGCATGCACGATACTTCCACAAATAAATAAACAATAAAGTACAAAAAGGTGGACAGAAGAATCATGACCTTGGAGGCTGGAGAATCGGCTCAGCAGATAGGAGTGCTGTTGCTCTCGGACCCGGGTTTGAGTCCCACACGGCGACTAACAACCATTCGTAACTCAGTGCCAGGGAATCTGATGCCCTCTTCTGACTTCTGTGGACATTGCATGACATGAACACACATACATGCAGGCAGTACACTCATAGACATTTGCATGACCTGGGCACACTCGCATACATTCAGGCAGTGCACTCATACCCATAAAATAAAAGAATTGTGACATAAATAATTGCCCAGGTTATGTTTAGTTTTTATCCCTCCCATGTCATCTCTACCCCCCCCCCCCCTTTTTTTTTGTGAGACTGACCTGGCTGTATAAACAACACTGGTCTGGAACTGGTCTGCCTCCAACTCCCAAGTTCTAGAATTGCAGGCATGAATTACCATGCCCAGCTTCATGTTATCCTGAGGGGAAACCAGAATTATTTACTTGGAAACAATTCAGGGTATATCTGTAAGAGGACTCTTAAAGAAAAACATGCAAGGGCTGGGCAGATGGTTCCACGAGTAAGGAGTCAAAGGAACACCAGGATCTGGGTTCAGACCCTAGGCCCCATGTAGAAGCTGTGTGTGACCTCAGCACCCATGTAGAAGCCATGTGTGGTGGCAAAATCTGTAACCCTAGGGCTTCGGGGGCAGAGACAGGTGGACCACACAGCTTCCTGGCCAGCCAGTCTAGCCAACCCATGTGCTCTTGTCTCAGTGAGAGACCCTGTCTCAAAGTAAGGTGGAGGGCTGAAGAGATGGCTCAGGGTAAAGAGTGTTTGCTGCTCCTGCAGAGAAGCAGAGTTTGGTTCCCTGCACTCATGTGAAGTGGGTTGGAATCACTCTGTGGGAACCTGTATACATGTACACA
This sequence comes from Nannospalax galili, assembly GCF_000622305.1. NCBI lineage: Eukaryota > Metazoa > Chordata > Mammalia > Rodentia > Spalacidae > Nannospalax > Nannospalax galili. The sequence goes on along the minus strand of NW_008346079.1, from coordinate 1,026,404 downwards.
CACACACACACGTACACACACATGCGCTACACACATAGAAAAATTTAAAAAAGGATACATATCATTATCACACCCAACAAACAACAACAAAACCTAAATGCAATAATCACTAATTCCTGTCTTCTATCAGATTCCCAGGTCATATGAAGTAAATAAGACACGTGGTTGTGCTGCCCATCCCACCACAAAGCAAGGACAGCAAAGCAGGATAGACTGATCTCGCTCTGGAGGGACCTGCAAGATGACACAGTTACTTGGGGGTAGAGGAATATAAGGGCTTTTTTCTTTTTCCAAGTTATATATTGCTTTTTATATTAAAAATAGTAAATCAAAGCTGGGTATCACTTTGTGATGAAGTGCTTACCTAGCATGTGGGAGACCGAGTATTCCATCCCAGCACCACAAAGGGATGATGGTGGTGATGGTGGTGGTGATGATAATGGTGATGATGGTGGTGGTGATGGTGATGATGATGTGATGCTGATGGTGGTGATGATGATGATGATGATGATGGTGATGATGGTGATGATAATGATGATGGTGATGATGATAGTGATGATGATGGTGGTGATGACGGTGATTATGGTGATGATGCTGGTGATGGTGATGGTGGTGGTGATGATGTGGCTCACTCAGCCTGTGTTCTCCCCAGTGTTGTGAGAATGGCATTCCTCAATGCCTGTGTTGAGAGAATACTGTGGAATGTAAAGCTGGTGCCTAACCATGCTACGTCTTCAGTACTGGACAGTGGTGATAGTGGTGATGGTGGTGATGTGATGGTGATGATGATGATGGTGATGATGGTGATGATAATGATGATGATGATGGTGATGGTGATGATGATGATGGTGATGATAATGATGATGGTGATGATGATAGTGATGATGATGGTGGTGATGATAGTGATGATGATGATGGTGATGACGGTGATTATGGTGATGATGCTGGTGATGGTGATGGTGGTGGTGATGATGATGATGGTGGTGGTGGTGGTGGTGATGATGATGATGATGGTGATGATGGTGATGATAATGATGATGGTGATGATGATGGTGATGATGATGATGATGATGGTGATGACAGTGATGATGGTGGTGGTGATGGTGATGATGATGATGGTGATGATGGTGATGATGGTGATGATAATGATGATGGTGATGATGGTGATGATAATGATGATGGTGATGATGATGATGATGGTGATGGTGATGATGATGGTGATGATGATGATGGTGATGACAGTGATCATGGTGGTGGTGGTGGTGATGATAATGATGATGGTCATGATGATAGTGATGATGATGGTGGTGATGATAGTGATGATGATGATGGTGACGACGGTGATTATGGTGATGATGCTGGTGATGGTGAGGGTGGTGGTGATGATGCTGGTGATGTTGATGGTGGTGATGATGACTGGTGGTGGTGGTGATGATGATGTGATGATGATGATGCTGATGGTGGTGATGATGATGGTGCTGGTGGTGGTGGTGAATAGAAGTGGAAGAATAGTATGACAGACTTCTTTTTTAAAATCTAGCTGGGGACCAGCAAGCTGGTTCAGCAGGCAGAGGCACTTGCCATCAAGTCTGATGTCTTGATTTGGACCCAGGATCCACATGGTGGAAGGAGAGAACCAACTCTCACAAGTTGTCCTCTGACCTCCATATACACGGCATGTCACACTCCCACCCACAAAATGAATTAATGTAATAAAAACTCAAATAAAATTAATAAATAAAAATCTAGCCAGGCATGGTGGTGTGTACCTGTAATGCTAGTATTCAGGAGACTCAGGCAGGAAGATGTGAGTTTGAGACTTCCTAGGCTGTATTAGTGAGAACCAGTCTCAGAGGAATCTATGATCCATTTGGAGTTGAATTTTCTACCAAGTGAGAGATAAGGATCTAGTTTCATTCTTGTACATGCAAGATTTCCAGTTTTCCCTGCACCATTTGCTGAAGAACCTGTCTTTTCTTCTAAGTGTGTTTTTGGCATCTTTGTCAAAGCCCAGGTGGCTGTACCTAAGTGGTTTGTATCTGGACCTTCTGTTGGGTTCCATAAATCTATGTCTTTTCATGCCAGTAGCTGTTTTTGTCCCCGTGGCTTTGTAATGTGAAATCAGGCATGATGACAGATCCAGCATTATTTTTTGATTACTTACGCAGCAGTGTTTATCCAAGCACTGTTCACCATAGCTTAGCTGTGAAACCAACCTCAGTGTCCAAAAACTGGAGGACCAGAGAAGGAAGATCCACGCAATCGTAAAGAAGAAGGAAGCCCTGCTGTTTGTGGGAAATGGATGCAACTTGTGACAATCATATTCATCCAATTGAGTCAATCTCAGAAAAACAAATACAGGCTGTCTAGATGGCTGGGCACGGAAGGGCACCTGCCACCAAGCCCGATGACCTAAGTTCAAGCCCCAGAAGCAACATGGTAGGCAAGAACCGACAACTCCCACAAGTTGGCCTCTGACTTCCACGTGTGTGCTGTGACATATGCACACACAATAAACATATGTAAATGCAAAACTACAAATATCACACTTTCATTTGTGACTCCTAAATTAAAAAAAATATTTTATTTATTATTTTTAATGTGTGTGAGTGTATTGCCTGCATGTATGTAAGTACACCTGTGTTGTGCAATGCCCATGGAGGACAGAAAAGGGCATCGGATCCCCTGGAACTGGAGTTTTGGATGGTTGTTAGCCGCCATGTGGGTGCTGGGAATTGAACCTGGGTCCTCTGTAAGAGCAGCTAGTGCTCTTAACTGCTGAGTCATCTCTCCAGCCTATGATTCCCATTTTTTTGAGTCACTTAAAATCATGTATGTGGAGATTAAGTGAAAGATGTGCCATTGCCTAGGAGAACAAACGGAGTCAGCACTCCGTACAGCTGTGTGAAAGCACACTTTTTAAATAAGTAAAAAGATTTAAAGTCACATCTGCCAACTCACCCACATTCCAAGGATGTGTTCTCTTACCTCTTTTCTTTCTTTTTTGTCAGGGTCTCCCTGTAGCCCCAACTGGCCTGGAATTCACTATGTAGACCAGGTTGGCCTTATGTCACAGAGATCTAGCTGCCTCTGCCTCCCAAATGCTGGTATTAAAGACACACGCAGGCCCCAGCCCTGCTGCATCTTGTGATGGACAGGACTCAGCACTCCCAGATGTTAGGGGTCTCCGCCAGAGTCCTCAGGGAGGAGGAACTGTGTGCAGTGGAGGGAGGGGCCTCCGGAGGGACAGAGAGGATCTGGGACATCTCTCAGGCTCTGGCCCCTGATGTCCTGGCACCCCCACCTCATGAGCCCTTCCACCTTTATCAAACCTCACACCTTTGGGGCACTTTGCTGTCCGACTTGACAGACCAAACGAAACAGGCGGGTGGCAGATAACCAGAACCCTTCTGGCCACACGTAGGCCTGTTGGCTTGTCGGGCCTGCAAGAGAAGGCATCTTGCTTCTCCAACACATTCCACAGTCATGTCCCAGGGCTGTGGGCCTCCTGAGAAGGTCTCCTCAGCCCCCAGGACTTTCACAGTGGAGACAAAAAGGGAACATTAAATTCCTCCTTCCACAGTCCCAGCTTTGCTGTGTGACCTTGGGCAAGTCCCACCCCTCTCTGGGCCTGTATTTCTGCACCTGGACCTTGTCAGGAATGGGAACAAGGCTAGATCTGAGACTTCCATCCTCCTCCCCATAGCCAACTCTGATTTCAGAATCCCTGTTTGTTAGAAATAGGAAACGAGGGTCTGGAGAGATGGATCAGCAGCTAAGAACACTGGCTATTCCTGAGCTGGACATGGTGGTGCATGCCTTTAATCCCAGCACTCAGGAGGCAGAGGCAGGCGGATCTCTGTGAGTTCGAGGCCAGCCTGGTCTACATAGTGAGTTCCAGGACA
>NW_008346079.1:994067-1022427 GCF_000622305.1 Nannospalax galili | reverse complement strand
TTCTTGCAGAAGACTGGGTTCGAACCCCAGCATCCACATGGCAGCTAACAACTGTCCGCAACTCCAGTTACAGGAAATCCGATAGCCTCTTCTGTCCTCCAAGGGCATTACACAACACGGGTGCACTTACCTACATGCAGGCAATACATGCATACACATAAAATAAAAATAATAAATAATATATTTTTAAAAATAGAACTAGGAAACGACTCCCCTCACTTCTGAGGGGTCCAAAATCTCATGTCGTGTCAGACCCAGGTCTGAGGACTAGTGATGTGAGGGCAGGACATGTTCCCTCAGACCAGGGCCCACACACTGAGGGCCTTTCACACAAGCTAGGTGCTGTGGTGCATGCCTGCAGTCCCCGAACTCCTAGCACTCAGGAGTTTGAGCCATAAGGATTGAGGCATGTTCCAGGATAACCTGAGCTACATAGTGAGTCGCAGGCTAGCCCAGATACATAACAAGACCTTATTTCAAAAAACACCAAAAAGGGGCGGGGGCTGGTGAGATGGCTCAGTGGGTAAAGGAACTTGTTGCCAAGACTAATGACCTGAGTTGACTGATGAGTTTGAACTCCAGGACCCTCATAGAGGAAGGAGAGAACTGATTCCCACAAGCTGTTCACACACACACACACACACACACACACACACACACACACGATTACTCTATGTGAGCTAATATGCAACATTCCATATTGGTTCTGTCCCTCGGCTTCTGCAGTTCTACCCTGGGTGTGGATGAAATGGAATGCTCGGAAAACACAGGCTCTGGTTCAACAGGTCAGAGATGGGGCCAAGACTCCACATGTCTAACATGTCCCTTGGGTGATTTGCAAGCTGGAATCTCAGACACCCATTTCACTGGTCAAACTATTCTAACTGGGCTTAGGATGTAGCTCAGTTGGTAGAGTCCTAACATGCACAGGCCCCTGGTTCAATCTTCAGCACCATGCAAACGGGGCGTGGCGGTACACTCCTTTATCCCAGAACCAGGGAGTGGCAGGAGGGTTGGAAGTTCGTTCTCAACTACATATTGATTTGGGGGCCAGCCTGGGCTATAGGGACCCTGTCTCAAAAAACCTAAATAGTGGTCAGGAGAGATGGCTCAGCAGCTAACAGCATTTGCTGCTCTTATAGAGGACCCAAATTTGGTTTCCAGCATCCATGTGGGATGGCTCACAACTGCCTGTAATTCCAGTCCCAGGGGATCCGATGCCTTCTTCTGGACTCTACCAGCACCTGCATGCACATGACACAGACATACACAGATGTACACGTAATTAAAAATAAAGAAATATTTAAAAACTGAAATCAATAATATAGTTGCATAAATAATAATTATGAAACTGTATTATGATAATATTGGAAAATGTAGGAATCACTGCAAGACAATGACTGCGGTCTGAGGTCTCTTCCTCCTCCCCTGCCTGCCTGCTTCCCACTGAGCCATAAAGCCCTCACAACTCAGGATGGGTAACCTTGAGTCCCAATCCTTTTTTTTTCTTTTTTTTTGAGACAAGGTCTCCTTCATGTACCCCAGGTTGGCCTCAAACTCACAACATTACCAGGGTGACCTTGAACATCTCAATGCCCTGCGTCCATTTCCCAATGCCAGGATGAGTGTGTGACCCCCAGTCTTACCTCTTTTTACTTGTTTGTTTAATATTTAAAATGTTTTTCTTAGCCATGTGTGGTGGCATGTGCCTTTAATCCCAGCACTTGGGAGGCAGAGGCAGGCGGATCTCTGTGAGTTCAAGGCCAGCCTGGTCTACATAGTGAGTTCCAGGCCAGCTGGGGCTACAAGGAGACCCTGTCTCAAAAAGACCAAAAAATCAAAATTGTTTGACAATTTCATAGATGTATATATTTTTATCACATTTACCCTCCCATCGTTTCCTACACTGCTCCTACTGACCCCCTTCCTTGTTCCAACTTTTCTGTCTACTTTTTCTTTTTTATTTCATTCATTCATTTGTGTCTCACAGCACGCATGTGATCAGAGAATAATCTGTGGGAGTCGGTTCTTTCCATCCACCATGTGGGTGCTGGGGATTAAACCCAGGTTGTCAGGCTTGGTTGCAGCAAGTGCCCTTAGCCACTGAGCCATCTCCCTGGCTGCTCCGTGTCTACTTTCTTTCATGCCAGTGTGTGCATGTGTGTGACTGAGTTTAATTAGATTTGCTTGCATGACCATTGGGGAATAGGCAGCTTGTCGCTGGTTTACCACTTGCAGAAAACAAGCCCTCCTACCCCACATTCTTAATAGATCGTATTCATCTCTCCACATTCTAGAAGTCCACGTGGGGGTGGGTGTGAAGTGTGACTTCTGGACTCTAGCAGCAAACCTGCCTCTGCCCCAGTCAGCCAAGCAGAGGACACACAGGTGACAGGCTCCCATAACACCCTGTGAGGCTGCTCATCCCTTAGAGCTGAGAGGAAGCGGCCGGCTTCTATGGCTTCTGCCCGAGGAAGTACAGCCAAGCCAGCAGAGGCTGCTTTAGTTCTGTTGTACTGATGCAGCTGAGACTTTGTTTTAAAGATTCCTGAAGGTGGTAATTTTAAAACATCAGCTGGCCAAAGGTAAACTGTGATAGAAACAATTTGTCCGACCCCCTGACAAACAATTTTGCCAAATGCAACGCAGCCTCCTGGGCTGGATCCCAGCACAGAAAAGGGACCTAAATAAAAAAGTGGCGACATCTAAGTAAAGCTTGGTTTGACTATAAAGTGTCAACGGCCGTATCTTTGTTTTGATAAATGTATCTGATTATATAAAATGATAACTTGGGGGAGAGTGAAGTGTAAAGGGGGTACAGGGACTCTCTCTACTGTTTTTTCAATCTTTCCGGTATAGAATAGTTCTGTTTAGAATTACTACAATCAGATGTGCTGGTGCATGTCTGTAATCTCACTGCTTAGGAGGGGAGGCAGGAGAATTGGGAGCTCAAGGTCATCCTTGGCTACACAGCAAGTTTAAGGCCAGCCTGGACTACACAAGGGTCTGCCTTTAAAAATAATAGGGTGTCTGGCATGGTGGTGCACAGCACTTGGGAGGCAGAGGCAGGCAGACCTCTGTGAGACTGAGGCCAGCTTGGTCTATGTAGCCAGTTCCAGGCCATCTGGGGCTATAGGGAGACCCTGTCTCAAAAAGACAAGGGGGGGGGCACTGCAAGATGGCTTAGCAGGCAAAGGTGCCTCCTGCCAAACCTGATTTGAACTGGAATTCTCTGGTATCCACACTGCGGCACCTCAGACATTAACAGAGATTTGTGGCCCATGATCCAGACACCTTGGTGCACAGGTACAGAAGGAGACACCAGACTCAAGGGTCTGGGGGGAACTACACACAGGGTACCTGAAAGTGCTCAACTGCCCTGTTTCTTGTGGACCATTTTACTGGAGTCTCAAGGAAACACTCCATATTCACTATTCTGTTGGGACTGCATATCTCAATCCTGCCTCAGGCAAACATGATAAACTAATATCAGATAGAGCAGGCAAAGGCTGTCAGATCAAGAGACAAGATCTGGAGTAGAAACACACACGTTTTCATGTCAGGAGTCCAAGGAGTAAATACATCTGAGTTTGTACAATTACGAGTTTTTTTTCCCTCCTAGAGTGGCGACTTTAGAGATCATCTAATCCCACAGTTTCATGTTACCAATTATTTTTTCCGCAAATATCTTTTGGAGTCTCTACCACGTGCTGGGCCTGAGGTAGGGCAGCACTGTTTCTAGGAATCTGTGAGGCTTGGTGCATAAAACTGCAGCCCTAGATAGCTTGTTAGATCAAGGAAATTATAGCTCTGGCCTATGTGTCTACGTCACTCGTTCTTCCAGTGGACACATCCAGTTTAGCTAACTGTATATTGACTCTACAGGCATCTCATTGTTAACAAGGAGAAAAACTTTTGTGGGTGAAAAGCTTATTCTTGATTAATTGCATTATTTCTTTATTATTTATTTTTATTTTATGTGTTTTGCTTGCATGCATGTAAGCGCACCCTTTTGCACAGTGCCCGTGGATGTCAGGAGAGGGTGTTGTGTCCCCTGGAACTGGAGTTAGCCGACACATGGGCTCTGGGAATAGAAACCAGGTCCTCTACAAGAGCAGCCAGTGCTCTTAACCACTGAACCATTTTTCCAGCCCCGTTTTTTTTTTTTTTTTTAAAGATAGGACTCCCGGTCCTCATGTCTTCACCTCCCCAGTGCTGGGATTACAGTTGAATACCATGGTGCCTGCTTCACAAAGTACTAGGAATTGAACCCGAGGCCTCCTGCACGCTAGGTAAGTGCTCCGCTGACTATACCCCCAAGGCTTCAAACGCCCTCTCCTCACAATTCAGATTTCAAAGCAATGCCCTGCTTTACCATCCACTGCTCAGCACCCCTCCCCTAGAGGGACTGTGACATCCATAGAACTTGGAGCTTGAATATTTATTATGATGTTTTTCACATAACAAAGAAAGCATAAAACACTTTCTTTTAAAATAACTGGCCCCAGAAGGGTGCCCAAATGAGCTAAGTTTTCACTGAGATAATGCTGAGGCCTGCCTTTTCTCCTCTGCTGAGAAAGCTAACGAATTGTCTATTATGTGGTTTTATTTGCTTTTCCGGACAGGGTCTCACTCTGTGGCCCTGGAACAGGCTATGTAGACCAGGCTGGTCTCCATCTCACAGAGATCCACCTGCGTCTTGGTGCTGGGATTAAAGGCGCGGAGACCGGAGATGCCTGGTCTTTCAAGGGTTTTTTCCAGCTGCTCTGAATCTACCTGTGGAGGCGCTCAGAGCAGCGCGCAGAGGCCAGGAGAGGAGTGCCTGCGGGTGCCCCAACTCACTGTTCAAGCGGCACCTTCGCTGCAGCCGTGACCGCAGTGCCCATCTCTGCCCTCCGTTTCCTACAAATCACAGCCCTATTCTGATTCTTGAAGCCGGCGCCCTCCAGGCCCAGCCCCACAGTCCTCCAAGTTTGTAACCTTGGTCCAGTTCAGCCTCATCGCTGAAGTTAAACAACAAAAAAATACCAGGTGAGGGGCCAGGAGAGACACTGGGCTGTTTATGAGAGATAATCCATTACAATTTGATGCGGGCTGGAAGGAGCGTCTGCTAGGGCCGAGGCTCCCGCGCCACTCTCCCCTGAGCTCAGAGGATCCACTACCCCTCCAGGTCGGGGATCAGCCCCCAGTTCCCACTCTATTTATCGTCTCTGGCTCCGTGGCAAACGCCCTAGGAAAAACATGGCTCTGTAGATGCCTGGTACATTCAATTTCACTCAATTAGGAGACCCTGTTGGAGACACAGGGGGTTTCCACGAGCTCAGAGCCTGATTGGTTTTTACACACACAGAAAGATCTGATTTCCTCTGTGGATTTCATGGCAAAGGAGAAGAGGCAATTAGATTAATTTCTGCTCTGGTTTCTGGAGCTTTCCTTTCTGTTTTCTCTTCCCCTGCCACCTCTGTTGCCTCCCCCCACCTCTTTTTTAAATAGACTTTTTGGAGAGCCTTGCATGGATGAAAATGGATTTAATAAATGCCAGCAGTGGTTTGAGTTTAGGGCTGGGTTCCACATCGAGGAAGGCTCTCTTGCTTCATGTTCCAGGCAGCTTGAAGAGCCAATGATACAACCTGGGGTCCCTGGTGTTTGTGGGTCGTGCGATGGGGTTGTCTGTCCACAGGGTTGGGAAGAGGTGTGCAAGCCCAGGCTTCCTGGAAGGAGGCCCAACCTAACATTTGCTCTTGAAGAGAAAACAGGGCGCAATTCCCCTTCCCCCACACATTTGTTTTCAGGCTTGATTGGCGCTCATGAAGCAGTGGGTGCTTTTCCAGTATTTTTCTATCTTCGCATCCCCCTGTGATTCCGAGCAAAATTCCCAGGACAACAAAGCAGGGCTGAGAGCTGCTGTGTAGGTCCGTGGACCGGTTCCCCTCCTACCACCCTTAGCTTTTCAATGAAGACCTTCCCTCTTCAAGTCAAAGAGACAGAGACCCTTGAGAGAGCTGAACGTCAACTAAGTGGAAAACTCTGAACATTAACTTTTCTCCCAAAGGACAGGAGAGCCTGACAAATCATCCACGCGAGGCCAGACCTATGTGTTCTCCCAGTGTCCACCCTAAATCCCTCTTTGCTTTTCTCTTTTAAAGTGTGTTTCCAGCTAGCCTTTGTGGGAGAGAGGACTTGCAGCCTGGGCCTGTTTTAAAAAATCAGACTAACGGTCATGAGCCTCTTTTCTAATGGCTGCAGAAAGGAAGCGGGGTTTGGAAAGCCCCATCTCCACCAATTTCTGCCAGTTAAATGTAGCCCAGGATGGCTCCAACTACCCCCAGCATCAAGCCTTTGCAGCCCCACCGGGCTCCTGCGGTTGGTCGGTACACTGAGCCCATTCTGAATTCCATGTCCGCACCGCCAGTCAGCTTCAAGCTTTTCATTTCAGGCTGTCAGTCATTCTAGAGAACTTTGGAACCTGTGGTCCCTTAGGTCTGAAAAACAAAGACTCCAGGACAGAGGAGTGGGCTATCTTTCTCGAGCAGCCCCAGGATATAAAGGAAGGAGAGTGGACAAGAACCTCTGTCCCCACCCTTCCTGACACAATGGCTGCCACTTCTTGCTCCCACCGTAGACTGGGCTGGTTCCACTGGGTTTTCTCTGCTGGAATTTATTGCATTTCTTTCAACTGAACGCTGCTATGTATAGATCACTCCTGTCAGGTTGCAGAGGGTAAGCAAGCACAGCCCAGGGGGCTCTTGAGGCAGCCAGCCCTGGGGGAGCAGAGGATCACCACACAACCTGGGGTTCCCGCATTATAGTACAGTGGTGGTCTCTCTCGCCCGCTCTTTTGACTATGCTGGAAGAAAAGAGCAAAAGGATTCAGAATGAACTGAAGCCTCGTATTTTCTTGCTGAGATAGCATGGCTTAGCTGGGCAAGCCTACAGAGGAGAGCCACCTGGTTTAGTGAGAAGCAGAAGGCAAAGCCAGATAGAGGTGCACTGTGGTAACCCTAGCACTCAGGAGGTGGAGGCAGGAGGCTCAGGAGTTCAAGGGCATCTTCTGCTGCCTTAGCAAGTCTGAGGCCAACCTGGGCTACGTGAGACCCTGTCAAAAGAAAGAGCCTGGGCTTGGTGAGTTGTGTCTCGGCTAGGTAAGAGAATCTTGCTTAGCAGGCAATCCAGGCTCTGGTCAACCCTCGGCCCTGGAAATATGCAAATAAATAAATGAATAAACAAACAAACAAATAAATAAATAAATATCAGGAAACAAGAAGAGAGTAGATTTGGAGATGACTCACAGGAGGATTTGGCCTGTATGGTCACTAACGTCTGTGGTCAGCATGGCCTCCACAGGCCAACCCTCCCCAGCCCTCAGCTGGGTTGACTGGTAGCATGACTCAGGACTAGGTGAAATGGGTTGATTTGGTCCTGGCTGGGAATTCAGGTGTTACTGTGAGTTGAACCTAGGTACCTGGGGCCTGGTCTGTGCTTGATGCTCTGCTGCTAAGCTGAATTCCTGCTAGGAATTCAGATTTCACTGAGAAAGAAAGGAAAGAAAGAAAGAAAAGAAAGAAAAGAAAGAAAGAAAGAAAGAAAGAAAGAAAGAAAGAAAGAAAGAAAGAAAGAAAGAAAGAAAGACCTGGGAAAAAAAACCCAAAACGGTCAGGCAGCAAAACTGACTTTTTCAGCCCTGATCACAGGTAAACCTCTTAGCACAGAACCCAGGGAGCAGCCCACAGAGCCACAGACAAAACCCCAAACACAACAAACCAAAACCAGTTTGCCTAAAATTGGCATGGTTAGCTGACCACCTCAAAAGCTAAGGAGCCTGGTGAGAGCAATCCACCTGTCTGTGGGACTCACTGGGCACTGGAGCGAGGAGGCCCCAGGGAGGGACTGGAGGAGTGGGGCTCTGGTGCTCCCCCAGACCCTGCCCAGTGCTTCTGGCAGAAGTGTCCAGTGCTTGATTTATTGCCCCTGCGCCCCAAGCCATCCCATAAATTTGGGGGCCGTTTTCACCAAAACCGTGAGTTACGATTTTTCAAATAAATATACTTTCCAATCAGACGGGGTTCTGTTTAGGTTGAATGCTTCCCGAAGTAGACATCCCTCAGCCCGGAAAATACACACAGGAGGGAACGGAGCCGGGACGAAGCTCAGACGACATAAAAACTTGCGTAAACAAGTTGTCATTTACGGACATCGGAAGAGAAAAAGAACGGGGAGGGAGGAGGAAGACAGAAAGGAGGGACGGGAGAAAACATCCACGTTCAGGTCCCTCTGAATCCTCCCATCTCGGCCTGGAAGGAGGACACGGAAAATTTAATATTCTTTTTCCATAAGCTTGATTTATGTTTCTCATTAGAAAGAGGGCAGCTGCGGCGGGTTTACCTTAAATAGATTTTGTGTTTTTGAGACTGTCACAAATATTAAGAGCAGCTAAGGTTTCCCAGTGTGTGCACGGCGCGCACACGATCCCAGCGTCTGAGGGTCTTCTGCTTCTAGCCGCGCTCCGGGCCGAGCCCTTCCCACGTTCTGAACCTCGGAGGGGGCGAGTTAAAGACTCGGAATCCACGAAGCCCCCGAGTATGGCCACCCGGTTATGAGCACAAAGGTCGGACCACCCCTCATCCCAGGAAAGGGGTTTCAAGGGGAGCTTCAAAGCCGCGGCCCACTCCGGGTCCCTCGGCCCGCGGTCCGAGGCTCTCGCCCCTCGCGGCCTGTTCGCCCTTAGGGAAGTGCCTTCCCTTCTCTGGTCGCGTTTCCCTTCTAAATGCAGAAGCGGGTCCTCCTCGCGGGATCTCTCCTCGGCCTGGCAAGGGTCCCAACGCCAGAGCGGAGAGACCTCACATTCTCCCAGCTCTCAGGAGAAACCGGCCCCCGCCTCTCTCTCCCCGGCTCCCCGGAGCAAGCCGGGCCGGATTGGAGAGCCCCAGACCCCGTTTAGATGCTGCCGAGAAATGTTTAAGGGATTTGCGCGCTCAGGCTGCCGCAGCAAATGGCCAGGGGGGCTGATTTATGGCGCGTTTCTGCGCGACGCGATTCCGCAAGACAGCGAGAATATTTTACACCGCGCTAATATAAACAGGCGGCCGGCCGGGTCCTTTTTATGGAGTTCCTGTAATTACCCAGGCCTTGACAGTTCCTTGATTTACTGCCCTATTTAGATAAGGGGTCCGGTGCGGGGATTGCCCCTGGCGTCAAGGTCACTGGACGCGGCGGAGCTCGGGGTTCTCCGTGGGCGCCAGCGCCGTGTTCTCTCAGACTTGCAGCGGGGTGAGCCGAGAGGGGGCCTGCCTATCTCCAGAGCATCCCTGTGCCCTCAGGGCAACTAAGGCCCCTGGTGACAGGAACACCCCCCCCCCGCCCCGGCATTAGCACCACAAATGGGGTCCGAAGAGGTCTGGAACTGGAATCCGGGTCCCCCACCCCACCCCTAGAAGTGCTGTTATACCTGAGATGCTCCACCCTTCCTTAGGCAGCTGGGTTCTATAGGATCCAAGGGTAGTGGGAGGACCGAACCCGCGTCGGCAGAATGAAGGGGCCTGGCCGGCTCCGGTGCAGGGCTTTGCCGCCTGTGGACAGGCCTGAGCTCCAGATCCACCGTGTACCAACCCCACCGGCCCGAGCCAGGTCCAAGTGTCACAGCATTTCACTTAATTGTACACTGGCCCTCTTTGGTGCTACGGTAGTAGAGGCTTCACGGAGAGGGAGCCCTGAGTTTGAACCCAGGTGGGCTCCATGTGCTGCTGACCCTCTTCCGGCCATTCTTGAACACTGTTTTTGTAAAAATATTTTTATTAATTTCAGAATTTTATACATTTTATGTATTTTGGTCACATTCGGAACCCTCTCCTCCATTCCTTCCCAGCTACTACCCCACCCCTGTCCACTGTTATTATCTGTCCTTTACTTTTTTTTTTCTTTCTTTTTTGGTCTTTTTGAGACAGGGTCTCCCTGTAGCCCCAGCTGTCCTGGAACTCACTATGTAGACCAGGCTGGCCTTGAACTCACAGAGATCCACCTGCCCTCTGCTTCCCGAGTGCTGGGATTAAAGGTGTGCGCCACCACGCCCAGCTGTCCTTTACTTTTAAAAAAAATTGTATAGTTTTCTTTTAATTGAATTTTTGTGATTTTCATAAATATTTCTGAGATAGGATCTCCTTGGGGCCCCAGCTGGCCTGGAACTCGCTATGTAGACCAGGCTGGCCTCAGTCTCACAGAGATCCACAAGCTTCTGCCTCCCAAATGCTGGGATTAAAGGTATATGCCCCACACCTCACCCAGCCCCTCACAAATACACACACACACACACACACACACACACACACACACACACACACATATTACCTCTCCTATCCCCACCCAATTTAATGTACTCTATGTTCTCTACTATTTACCTATATAATCTAATTTGCTTGGACACTGTTTTTTAATCTCTGGGGTGGGGTGTGTTCCCCTTTCTGTGATCTGGGGAAGACGGCCCGCCCAGCCTCACTAGTATCATTCAGGACAGACCTGAGTCGCTTGCTTCTAAAACTGCTAAACCAGCTGAAGGCATACTGGGGGCACTGCAGGATTGGGGGAATGCAGGAGGATCCCCAGATCCCCTGGCTCTTAGAGTTTGGTCTGTAGGGGTCAGGTTTGGGAGAGTAAAAACCTCCTTTTGGGGCTCAGGTGGGTCTATGTGACCGTGAGGAGCTGGGAATTAATTATAGCCCTCCGGCTGGTCAGTCTCATCCCTCTTTTCTGCAAATGGGGAAACTGAGGCTTGGAGCTGGGAAGGAGCAGAGGAAGTTCCCAGCCACTGCCAGAACTCAGCTGAGCTGGGTGAAATGGCACACACCTGTAATCATAGCACTTGGGTGACAGAGGCAAGAGGATCAGAGGTTTAAGGAGACTCTCTCAAAACAAACAACGCAACAAAACAACAAAACTAAACTGAAAGCCTGTCAGTGAAGTCATTTTTGATCGAACTCCTGCATGCCTCCCTTTACCACAGAGCCTGAGCAGAAAAGAGAAGGCCCTCAGTAGGTCTCATCAGTGTCGTGTCCGTGTCGTCCCCCCGCCCCAGGATTCTACTGTCCACCTCACCCACCTGAGCCCAGGCTATCATTCAAAGCACGTTGGAAGACTGGGCCTGGAGTCCAGGAATCAATCTCTCTGTCTCTCTGTCTCTTGCTCTGTATTTATACCTCTCAGTGTTGGGAGGCACCCCACTCTAAGCCCCAGCAGAATTTATTCTGAGACAATGGCATAGTCTGAGGGCACCCTGTGTGTGCACACACAGGAAAATGTGTATGTGCGTGTGTGCATATCAGGTGATCTCTGGGCCCTCAAGGGGTCTCTGGGATCACGATGTGGGGGGTGGCTCTCACCTTGTATTGTCACACCGTAATGTTCCCCATTACCGCAGCCCTAAGTGGTCTGTGTAATGTCAGGAGGGAGGGCCTCATATGGGTGGGTGGGTGAGGAGGGAGGGCCTCATGTGGGTGGGTGGGTGAGAGAGCTATGCCTTTGTATGTGGGTACTGGCGTGATCCTACGTGACTGTTCAGTCGTTACCAGTGACTGATAACAATGCATGCTGTTGTATGCATTATTGTGAATGTGAATATGGAGGTGAGGCTATGAATGTATCTAAAACCCCATGTGTGTGGTGTTTAGAAATATGCCAAAACATACAGAATAAATGTTAAATTGAAATCTGTGGCCTTTGTGGCCTCTGTGGGATCTGCCAATGTGTAAGAATGCCTGTTTGTGAATAATCGTGCATCTATACTAATGATCTGCGGTAACTTTTGGTGTGTGTGTGTGTGTGTGTGTGTGTGTGTGTGTGTATTTAGGGAAGTATTGTTTTTGTTTTTTGAGACTGCCTCTCATACTGCAGCACAGCCACACTGCACCCTCCTGCTTCAGCCTCCCTAGTTAGCTGAGACTGGAGGAGACTGCTGTGCTGGGCTGGCGCCATGGAGTTTTGTGAATTTGTGGTGAAGAGTTGTAAGAAAATACAAAGTGAAACTAGGTGTGATGGTGGTGGTGTGGCTCATGCCTGTAATCTCAGCACTTGGGGAGGTAGAGGCAGAAGGATCAGGAATTCAAGGCCAGACTAGATACCTGAGACTCAGTCGTGAGTTAATTAATTAAAAATAAGTGTTTGTGGGCTGGTGAGATGGCTAGGCAGGTAAAGGCACTTGTCGCTATGCCTTTCCATTGATACCCTGATGATGATTTGAGTTCCAGCCCCTGGACCCACTGAACAACCAACTCCTGGACCCACTGAACAACCAACTCCTGAAAGTTGTCTTCTGACATCCACTTGGGCACTATGGTATGCGACGACCCCATAAATAAATATAATTGATGTTTGTGTGCTTATGCGTAACAGACAGTGAGAACATGTGAGCATTCCTGCCTCTGTGCAGTGTTTAGAGGTATGTGCCTCTGATGACTGTGGTTTTTTTTTTCATCCCTGAGTATGCTACTGGGAGGCTCCTGAGTTTAACTCACCTGGGGTGTGATGAGCGCCCTGTGGGTGACAGAGGGTCCAAAATCCCAGGGATGTGTGGGTCTTGAGATGCTGTGTGGATGCCAGTTGGCTGTGAATCATTGGGGGGAATGAGTCTGTAAGAACACTGGGTATGTACCTATCACCCAGTCCATGCCAATGTGAGCAATGAATGCAGCTGGTGAAAACTGCTGGAGTTCAGACTGTGTGTGGGGTTGCAGTGGGAAGCCCTTCTCACAGAATAATTCCTCTCTACCCAGTTCTCACATTCAGAGAGCACCTCCCCAGCCTTGAGGCCCAGTACCATGCTGAGCCTAGTCTCTGGAATCCGGCGCCTGGTGAGTGCTCCCTCCTGGCTAGCCTCCCACTCTGGGCTCCATTCGACCCCAGCACTGCTGGAGCCTGGCGCCTGGAGAGGGGCTTTGCTGCTGGCCTGGAGCCCCAGGACCTCCTTGAAGCACCCAGTCCACATCCCCACATCCTGGCCAGCTCCCCCCACAGGTGGAAGTTGCCACGCTCAGCTCAGGGACCGTCCCCTTTCCATTCATACCCTGAAGCTTGTGGGTTTTCACAAAGCACGGGTTTACTCGGGACACACAGTATCTCAGTACAAGGTGTTTCTAGGATTTTACACCCACTGGGCTCAGGACCTGATCTAGACGCCCGTCCTGTTTGTCCTGTTTACTGCTACTGGGCCTCACCGTTCTCCCATTGTAGGTGCCCTGTGTTTGCCTCAGTCACAGGATGGGCATCAATTAGCAACTTTTGAGTGGCTGGATTAAAAATGCTTAAAAACCGATGGGCATCATCTCCTATTTCCCTTACCCAGCACTTCTTGACAGAAAAGTACACTTCCTGCATCCTGCCTAGGGACAGAGCAAGGCTTGGAAACTTTGGAGAGGTTGGAGGGGTCCTGCGGAACAGACACATCAAAGGGAAAGGGAAGGCCCAGAGAGCCAGGCTTGAAGCCATCACTATCCTCGTCTACAGGGTCCCTGCCAACCCCAGGAATTGCCCTAGCTAGGAGGGGTCCCCATAGAGGGCTCTGCAGCTGGACCAGGCCTCTGTCGGTGGGTGTGAGCTGACAGAACTTCTTCGCAGATACCCAGCAGGGGACCGGCCTACTCCGCCTGTTTTCCAGTCAATCCTGGTTGCTCTCCATATGCTTCAGCACCAGTATCTTTAGAGGATCAAACATTTCTTGAGGAGTGATGAGCTGGGTGGAGTAGCCCAGCAGTCGCCAGTTCCCTACGGGAGACACCGGGGAGCCCTGCCATGGAGATGCCCCAGGGCCAAGGCGCCGCCAGGCTGCCTCGCCATCAGCCCGGCCTGCCGC
Organism: Nannospalax galili; assembly: GCF_000622305.1. Taxonomy (NCBI): domain Eukaryota; kingdom Metazoa; phylum Chordata; class Mammalia; order Rodentia; family Spalacidae; genus Nannospalax; species Nannospalax galili. The sequence goes on along the minus strand of NW_008346079.1, from coordinate 1,008,593 downwards.
CGGCTTTTACACCGCACCAGGCGCCTGCGAGGCGAGAGGAGCGAAGCTCAGCACCCCCCCCACCCCCACCCCAGAACAAACCGGTCAATGCCCACAAGTCTGGAAGGCGCTCCCCCTTCCCGCCCATTCCCACCTCGGCCTCTGGAAGGCTCCTCGGTCAGCCAGCAGCTGTTGGAGAACTGGACGGTCGGGAGCCACCCTGTGCGCCAGACGCTCCGGGTCCAGCCCCAGGCAGGGGACCTAAGGGCGGGGTGGGAGGTGTTAGGGGCCTACTTCCCGCTGGCCTCCGGTCTCCCACGTTGAGCGGGGTCTTTAGAACCTGCGTCCGGGAATGCCCGAAGTCCCATTCCGAATTCCGGAGTGCAGAAACAAGAGCCAGTTTTTCTCTGGGCCTCAGCTTTCGATTCTGTGGAATCAAGGGGTGGGCTCTGGGTGACAGCTCTCCTTTCCGGATGGTTCTAAATTCCTTTCCTTGCATCTACAAGGAGGGGGTGGTAGGATCAGTTTAGGGCTAGAGCTAGCCTTGCTGGAAGTATGCAGCCCCCGCCCTCCAAGGAGGGGAACAGGGAGAGGGGAGGGACGGAGGCGGGGTCGGCTCTCAGTCCCTGTGGTCAGCCTAGAATCCAGTGGTGCTTGCTGAGTAAAACCTGGGACGGCCACCCCCTTTCCGCCTCCCGCCATTGGCTCCAGGGGGAGTTGACATCAAAGGCCAGGCCTTTTATAAGCCAGACCCAGAAGGGAAGTCCGCAGAAGGGTTAATCGGGTCTTTGGGAATCTACATCGTTGCCCTCTCCGGCGGTCGCAACTCTCCAGAAGGCGGCTGGCCGCGAGAGTCTTTCCGCCTTGTTTAGGACGCCCCCAAAGCCCAGTGGGTGTGAGGCCTGGGAGCCCGCCGGTGGCCCCGGTCAGTGGGGCGCATGGGGCGGCGCTAAACGGGCTGGCAGCGCAGGCCAGGAGCCTCTCCAACATGAACCTCGTGGGCAGCTACGCACACCATCACCACCATCACCACCCACACCCCGCGCATCCCATGCTCCACGAACCCTTCCTGTTCGGTCCGGCCTCCCGCTGCCACCAGGAGCGCCCCTACTTCCAGAGCTGGCTGCTGAGCCCGGCTGAGGCTGCCCCAGATTTCCCTGCTGGCGGGCCACCACCCACAGCCGCTGTGGCAGCAGCCGCCTACGGTCCCGACACCAGGCCGGGTCAGAGTCCCGGGCGGCTGGAGACGCTCGGCGGCCGCCTGCCCAGGCGGAAGGGCTCAGGACCCAAGAAGGAGCGGAGACGCACGGAGAGCATCAACAGCGCGTTCGCAGAGCTGCGCGAGTGCATCCCCAACGTGCCTGCCGACACGAAGCTCTCCAAGATCAAGACTCTGCGCCTGGCCACCAGCTACATCGCCTATTTGATGGACGTGCTGGCCAAGGATGCGCAAGCTGGGGACCCCGAGGCCTTCAAAGCTGAACTGAAAAAGGCGGATGGCGGCCGGGAGAGCAGGCGGAAAAGGGAGTTGGTGAGTCCCGGGACTTCTAAGCCCCAGGCCTGAGTGCAGGCTGCCTGGTCGCAGGAGCATAGCCTGCAAACGGTAGAAGGCAGTGCTGTCTTGGGTGCTATTTTTAAAGACTAAGGAGGGCTCTAAGATGGTCAGTCTGTCATTGTGTGCACGGCGGGGAGGTAGCCAGGATTGAATTCAATCATAACTGAGTGGACACAACATCTTGGCTTTTTGAAGTGATCTTAGGGCCTTTGAGAATGAAATGAAAGCCCCAAGAAAGTGCACATGTAATACATCTTATTTTCAATTTGGAGGGGGTTCTGAACCCTCCCCAGGTGCTCCTGGAAGCCACTTTACTTCCAGTCTAATTTGCCTGAGTATATCTGGGTGTGGACTCAGCTGCAGCTTTCCAAGGGGGTTTTGCTGGAAAGGTTAATATAATACTTCTGTCATTGTGCTGCTGAAGAAACTAAGGACCTGAGCGGAGGAAACTTGAAGAGGACCCACTGGAGGAGTAAGAGGTGGGGTAAATCCAGTCAGTTCTTCAACTCCGGCTCATTCCTCCAGCTCTAGTTGTTGGCTAGTTTGCAAGGCAATCTCAAAGGCTTTGTGTGTGAACAAGTCAGAGGCGCTCTGGCCTCTGAGAGCAATCCCTAGTCGGGAACCCTTCTGGATGTTCTCCAGTTTGGGTGAGCCTTCCTGCTCAGAGCTGCGGGGGACCTCTGACTGTGGGGACTCCCAGGCTGGCCAGGAGTTCCTCCAAGCTGGTATGCTCAGGCTTTTTTTTATCTGACTGTGGGACTTTTGGCAAAGTACCAAGAGCTTACCTGGAGCCACGGAAAAGACAGGCTTCCTCAGCTGCCACCCGTGATACTTGAGATACAGCAGGCTGGATGGGCAACTTGTTGATGGCAGTTATAGGGCCAGTCTTGAGTCCCCATAGAGCAGCCTCTAGTGAGTAGCAGGGCAGCGTTCCTGTTAGGAAAACTGGGAAGGAGGGCATGGAGGCCAGGCCAATTCCTCCCTCTTTTCCTCCCTCCCTTGTCCAGAAGGGGCTCCCAGCACTGGCCCATTACAACACAACAGTGAATCCAAGCCAGGTTGAAACCAGGTTGAAAACCTGAAGGGGTGAATAGATTGCCTGAACAGGTTCCCCACCCAAAGAATTACCATTACCACTCCTGCCAGGCACCTTAAAGCCAAGCCCGCACAGGTTAATTTCACCAGATGCGGAGATTGCTCGTAGCCAGCCTCCCGACGCTGCTCAGACCATCCCGGATCCCAGGAACTGGCGCATAAAGGCAAATTTATGATCCTGTTTGCCCGTTTTGCAAATACAAATCCGTCACTTATTTAAAGACGCTCAGTTACGGCTCCCGACACCTTCCCCAGCTCCCCTCCAAGCCTGGTGAAGGAACGGAACAACTTAAATCTGTCTCTCTTGCCTCTTTTTTATGTGTCCGTTGGCAGCCGCAACACGAAGGCTTTCCTCCGGCCCTGGGGCCAGGCGAGAAGAGGATTAAAGGGCGCACCGGCTGGCCGCAGCAAGTGTGGGCGCTGGAGCTCAATCAGTGAGCCGAGGCCGGCGTCGAGGACCTGGCCCGGGCTGGGCCACCTGGCAGCCCCGGAGGAGAGGAACACAGCGCCAAGGCCAGGCTCGGGTTCCCGCCGAGTGCGCGCGTCTGCCCCGCCTCTGCTGAGCGCCGGGTCAGCGGCTGCTGCAACCACACACTAGGATCGCACGTGCAATGTCTTTCGAATTTGTTTTTAATGCAGTATGAGAAAGAGAAATTTATATATATACCCACCTCCTCTCACGGGGGCGACTCTTGGAGGCTCAACGCAGGAAAGAGGGAGGAACTGCAGAAATCCAGGCGCCCAAAGACGCACCCTTCTCACCGTCTGGGGGGCAGATGGAACCCCAAGGCCGGGTCCTAGTCAGTCTCTGGCTTGCTCTCTCGTCCCCCCTCTCAGCTTTACGCCTTCTCCTGGAGTGAAAATGCAGTAAGAACAATGGGCAGTTTCCTGCCAGGTGGACGGAAGCTGCCCGGTGCCGTCTTAGAACCGGCAGTGTTTTGTTTTGTTCTTTGTGATTCTATCCTTCCCACCTAGAGCCAAGGCGTAGCTTCCGCCAGAAACATCGCTGGTTTCCAAGGGAAACACCTCCCTTCCCTTCCTTCTCCTTCCTTTCCTTTTGTCCCTTCTTCCTTCCTCTCCTTCCCCTTCCCCTTCCCCCTTCCCTTCCCTTCCCTTCCCCTCCCCTCCCCTCCCCTCCCCTCCCTTCCCTTCTCTTTCTAAATGCAACCTTCCCCTACATTGCTGTTGTAATGTATTTAAACTACCTACGTGCCTGTTGCTCTCAGGTTGTTCATCTTCCCCCCAACCCTCTTTCTACCTCAAATCCGTGTGACCACTCACCACCCCTCCCTTTGCCGAAGCAGCATAGATCCGCTCTTGACAAAATAAAAAGTTTTCTGAAAGCCCGGGAGGCCTGTGTGGTGTCAGGCCAGCATCCCTCGCCCTGGTTTCTGGTGCGTGGAAATCTCGCACCCTCTTTTCTCTGATAAATACCCAGCCAGACTGTAAATCAAACTGACCGAAAGAGGCAGGTAAAGAGGTTATTTTTTTTGGAGGAAAGCGGTGTTCGTAGAAGACAGCGGCGAGCTGGGATCACATCTGGCAAGAAACCCAGAAAGGATTCAGCTCTGGGAGCCCACTCGGGTGGGTATTCACCGGCTGACAAGCACACAGCCCAGGGTACTGGGTTTTGTGGGGTCCCCAGGAGGGAAGGGGAGCCGCACCTCCGGACCGGGAAGTGCTGAGTCCTTGGGGGCCGCGCCGCCAGTCCTAGGGAGCCTGGGCGCTGCAGTCTACGAAGGTCCGCTCAGCACAGCTCCAAATACGCAGGCGGGAAGGACTCCACCCCGTGTAACAGCCAGTATTGTTTTATACCTGAGTAAAGTAAGCCTGCTTATGTTTAAATTGAGGCTTTTCTCTTGCAACAGAGCACTTAAAATTACGCGTGCGCTAATAGGTTTGTGCAGCCGGCTGTGTGTGACGGCCTGCGGGCGGGGACAGCCGGTCTCTGCGCATCCACCGCTACCGGGAGCAGAAAAACGCCGGAGCCTTTACTTAGGGGCGCGGAGAATGTGGAGCTAAAACTGGGGCGTGCTAAGTCAGGCACGTCCGCGCTCAGGAACGGCGGTGACTCCGGGCTTTCGTCCCAAGCGTGTGCGCAGCGCTTTCCGCCCGGAGCCGTTCCCAGGCTCGCGGAGCCCACGCGGCCCCGCACTCTGCCCGGCGGTGCGGTGCGCTCCTGCTGCGGACCAGGCGGGAAGGCGCGCGCGGCTCCCGACGTTTTCCCGCTGCACTCGGGAGCTGGAGTCCGCACACCGGCGGAGGATGAACATCCCGGGCCCCTGGCGTGTCTCCGGCGCCTCCACCCCGCATCGGGGTGAATATGGGGTCCCATTAGTCCGGGCTGTAAACACCGTGGCAGGGGCTGCCGGGCCACGCGGGCCTTTCCGGACGCGAAGGAGTTAATAAAAGGTGTTTTACCGGCGCGAGGAAACGGGGGAGGAGGTGTGAGCTCCTCCCTCCCGTGCCCCCAACTTTTCTTCTTTTTTCCCTCTTCCACCCGCCGCCAGATCAAACAGGCCCGAGGTTTAACTAGGGCAACACCTCGTGGTAATGAGCCGGCTGGCGCGCCCCTAGCCTCTCCCAGCCGGCCCCAAGGCCCCTGGGGAGAAGCACAAAGAAAGCCCAAGTTTTTTGTTTTTTGTTTTTTTTCTTTTTAGTTTTTTGAGACAGTGTCTCCCTGTAGCTCCAGCTGGCCTGGAACTCACTATGGAGACCAGGCTGGCCTCGCATTCTCAGAGACCCGCCTGCCTCTGCCTCCCAAGTGCTGGTGGTTAAAGGCGTGCGCCACCGCGCCCGGCAAATCCAGGTCCTTTACGCTTTTCTTTTCCTCTTTTGGAAATTCTCTGGCACTCGTGAGGAAACAGATCCAGGGAGAAAAGCCTTCCTTAGACTCGAACCCAGGACTCCAGTTCATCCTCCGTCATCAAACCTCTGTCTATACATAGGGGTCCCGCTCTCGCCGCTGCTATTTTTAGCTTGCTGAAGCACGCTAAACTCGGGAAGAATGTTGCACCCGCGCGTCCTGCTTCCTTCCTTACAGCGCCGAGGAGCGGGTACCTACCCCACAGTATCTCCTCAGCCAAGCCTGGACAACCAGGCCCTTAGGACACGCGGTCCAGCTGCCCCCAAGCTCTCTAGGAAGAGAGGGAGGCACCGAGTGTAGTCTCAGTAGCGTGTGGTCCCATTGGCTGCGCGTGGGAGCAGCTGCCCACTGACGGAATCCAGAGACACCGGCCCACGGTTCCCAATCTTAAACACAACCCCCTCCAGGCCCTGGAAAAAGGAGCCGGGCAGGGAGAAGGGAGCGCTGGGCTTCTGGGCTTCTCTGCAAACCAGGCCGCACTGGGGGGCTTTACAAAATCCAGCTCTGCCCACACCACAACCACCGGTTCTCCGTGCTCCAGGCCTTTCCCGGGCTTTTCCAGCCGGCGCATGTCGTCAGAGCCTCGTTCTCTCGGTTAACCCGCAGTGGCTGAAGTGGTGCCATTATTATTATTTTAATTAAATATATTATCTTTCTACATATATATTTTAAATAGAGTAGTTGTCAACTTAAAAATAAACGCCAGCCATATATCATTAAGAAATAGTGACTGGTGTTCCAAGGTTTTAACTACAGGCCCATTGGACCAGAGAGCGCAAAAACAGCAAAAGGCCCCCAGGTGGTCTAATTAGAGGCCCACTTAAATAAATCCTCAGTGACTCAGCCCTTAGGAAAAACGCAGGGATTGATGTGGAAATTGTCCTTGATACATTGAGGGAGGAAAGCCATCCTAGCAATTAAATATTGCCCAAGTGACCCTTTCATGTAAAGAAAATTAATAGAAAAAAAGTAGGACAGCAAAACGTTTATAACTACCTTTGTCTTTTCTTTCTTTTTTTTTTTTTTAAGACAGGGTCTCTGTTGCCCAGGCTGACTTTAACTCATAGCTATCTTCCTGCCTCAGCCTCCTAAATACTGGGATTCTAGGCATTAGCCACCACATCTGGCTTTTTCACACCTCCGCTCCTGACTTGGAATAAAGGTGACTGCGTTTCTCTTGCTTTGTCCTGTTTTCTTTACAAGTTTTACAATGAATAAATACTTTTTAAATTAAAGCTGCAATTTCTGTTTTCTTCTGCCACAACCGTTTCAACGCAGTTCGTGGCTATTCAATAAGCATTTTTGAGTCTCAGATGTGCTGAGCACCGTAGCCATAACTATAAGGAGCAAGGATCGGAAACGAACATAACCCAGCAAATGTCTTCTTGAGGAGCTGTTATGTCTTTCTCGCTGAATATATGCTTTCTTACATTTGAAAGTTCTTGGCGAATGAAATAACAATAAAGCAAGCTCTTCAAACCCTCCGACAGCCCTGCAAGGGCTCAGAGGGGTCAGCTTGAAGCAGTCCAGGCTGAGCGGGGGAGGGTTTCCTTCAAGGTCACTTAGACAGTAACAGGTAGATTGGGCTGGGATGAGTGCAGGGCTGGCAGTCTTCAGAGATGTAGCTTTCTCTCACACCTGGGAGCACCACCAGTCTGTATTGAATGCATGTGCGTGCATGCATGTGTGTGCAGTGCATGCTTGCATGTGTGTGTGTGTGGGCACACATTTCATCTGACTTCCCTTGAAGTAAGGAAGAGAAGGGAAGAAGGAAGGATTTACAGAGGAGACTGGGATCGTGCCCCCCACGCAGGGGGGGGGGCACTTCGCTTTCCAGGATCTTTTCTAAGGAAGCTTTCAGATTCCGGAACGTCTGGTCTGCAGGGAGGCTCTGTTCATTTGCACAAGATCCCCCATTTACTTTCCAGGCTTCTCTCACTTTTTTTAGACAGGGTCTCACTATGTACCACTGGCTGGCCTGATCCCATTAATTAAGAAAAAATATTTATTATTATTTGTGTGTGTGTGTGTGTGTGTGTGTGTACACGTAACTTCTAGTGAGCATGTGCCACAGTACGAGCATGGAGGTCAGAGTGAAGTTAGTTCTCTCCACGTTTACTACGTGGGTCTCAGGAATCAAACTGAGGTGTCAGGCCCATGAGCCTTTACCTGTTGAGCTGTCTCACCATGCACACATGTGTGTTCTTTCACTTTGATGAGCAGTTTCCCCTCTCAAATCTAGAGGGGAGCCAGGCAGGAATGAGGTTTCCCTTGGACAAGGGGAGGGGAGTCATTAGTTCTAGGCTGCACAGCCTGGGAAAGTACAGTGGGATTGAAAGGCAGCTCTGTTGGCTTGTTTGATTTTTGAGACAGGGTCTCCCTGTAGCCACAGCTGGTCTATAATTCACTATGTAAACCAGACTGGCCTCAGTCTCAGAGATCTGCCTGCCTCTGCCTCCCAAGTGCTGAGATTAAAGGTTTGTGCCACCACGCCCAGGCCAGGCTTCTTTTAGAAAAGGCTGGGGACATCTTTCCACATAACCCATAGTTAAGCTATGGCCCTCACTAAATCTTCACAAAAGAAATGAAACCTAAAAAAAACTTACCAAGCATCATTTTTTAAAATGAAAAGTGACCGAGAAAGAAAAAAAAAAAAAAAAAAAAGCATGTTCTTGAAGTGTCTGGGACCAGTTCCTGATTTTAGAGCGATTTGTTAAAAAAAAAAAACAACAACAACAAAATAAAAACCTTTTTTTCAGCTGAGAGAGTTTTTACAGCAGAGCTCTCCCAACCCCATAAAAAGCACGGTTTATGTGGGAAATAGTGAAAGGCTCTTTAATACACAGCGCCTAATGTAAGCAGACTCAGGCGCTACAGAAAGCTCCTGCAGATGTTATTAAAATGAACAGAAACGCACATTTATCCCCACAGAATGGACAACAAGAGGCATCAGACCTCAGAGCCCAGAAGTCCATGCTGACTAGAGGCATCCCCACATGGAGGCCTGAGACCTGCAGAGTTCTAGCATTTCACAGAAGGGGAACACAAGGCCCACGGAGGAGAAGAGGAACTCGCTCAAGGTCCTGCCTGGCATTTGTTTACTTACTGAGGGCAGGGCCAAGGGACTCTGCCAAACCACCTGGCATTTCTTATCCTGTACATGTGCGGTGCTGGGGTGTGGGCCTTCACTCACACACTCCAGGCAGACCTTCTACTACTGAACCACACCCCAGCCGCCCAGCTGCTGAACATTTTTGAACCTCATTTTCCTTGTCTACGAAAGGAGAGTTCATCGGCAGGCTTCCTGGGCTCTGGGACCGGGATGACGTAAAGCCACAGAACACTTGGCTGTTAGCGAATTAGCCGTTTTCATTATTTTATTCTACCTGCCCACAGCCGGGGTAATTAGGTTTGTTTATTTACTTTGGAAAAGCAAAGTCATTTTTTTCTCTCAGCCATGTGTTCCAACAACTAGCCCTAGGGTGCAGTGCATGGCCAGAGAGTGGGGGGGCATGGTCAAAGGCCTGAGCTTCACACAGCAAAGGTAAACTGAGGCCCGCATAGGCCACAGCATTTGAACTGAGGAAACTATTAAAGGAGGCTTTGTACAGCATAAACATTTTGCAAACCATATAGGTGAGCCATATGTGTAATTTAAAAAATCAGAGCCACATTAAAAACATAGAGAGATCATTAATCCCAGCACTTGGGAAGCAGAGGCAGGCAGATCTCTGTGAGCTTGAGGCCAGCCTGGTCTACATAGTGAGCTCCAGGCCAGCTGTGGCTACAGGGAGGTCTTCTCTCAAAAACCAAAACAAAACAGAACAAAATCATGAAGAGATGGGCCAGTGAGATGATTCAGTGGTAAATACACTTGCTGCCAAACCAGATGACCCAAAACCCACAAGGCAGAAGGTAACTGACTCCTTTGCGTAGTCCTCTGACCTCCACGAACACTATGGCACGTGCACCCCCTCCATAAGCACGTACTACATAAATATGTGTAGTGACAACAAAAATATGAAGAGAACACAGGTGAGTTTTGTAGGTTTGGGGGGGGTCTTTTTAAAAAAATATTTATTATTTTATTTTATGTGTATGCGTATATTGCCTGCATGTAGGTAAGTGAACCCATGTCATGCAATGCCCACGGAGGACAGAAGAGGCTGTCTGATCCCCTGGAACTGGAGTTACGGACAGTTGTTAGATGCCATGTGGGTGCTGAGATTCGAACCTGGGTCTTATGCAAGAACAACCAGTGTTCTTAACTGGTGAGCCATCTCTCCAGCCCCAGTTTTTTGGGGGGGGTCTTTAAGACAGTGTGTCATGTAGCTGGGGTAGGCTTTGAACGCCTGATCCTCCTGCCTCTACTTCCAAGGAGGGTATAGGTATGTGCTGCCATGCCCAGATTTGAAGCTACCATTTTTTAGTTTTTAAATTACATTTACTTGGTGCTGGAGAGATGACTCAGGACTGGCTGCTTGTGCAGAGGACCCAGGTTCAGTTCCCAGCACCCACGTGGTGATTAACAACTATCTGTAACTCTACTTCCAAGGGACCCAACACCTTCTTCTGGCCTTCACGGGCATTGCATGCACATGGTGCACTTACCTACATGCAGGCAATACACGCATACACATAAAATAAAAATAATAAATAAAATTTTAAAAAATAAATTAAAAATTCAATTACATTTTCTTATTTGTCTATGTATGTGTATATGGGTATGGAAAAATGTGTGGAGATAAGAGGACAACTTTTTAAAAAAATATTTTATTTTTATTTTATTGTATGAGTATACTGCCTGCATGTATGTGAATGCACCCGTGTCCCACAAAGCCTCGGAGGTCAGAAGAGGGCTTTGGATTCCCCTGGAACTGGAGTTAAGGATGGTTTGCAGCCGCCATGTGGGTACTGAGCATCGAACTCAGGTCCTCTGCAAGAGCAGTCAGTGCTCTTAACCACTGAGTCATCTCTCCAGCCCAAAGAAGACAACTTTAGGAACTCAGCTCTCTCCATCATGTGGGTTCCAGAGTTTGAACTCAGGTGGTTAGGCTTGGTGGCAAGTGCCTTTACCCACTGAGCCATCTCTCTGGTGCTTGAAATTATCACTATTATTTGGTCTTTTTGAGACAGGGTCTCCCTGAGCCCCAGCTGGCCTGGCACTCACTTTGTAGACCAGGCTGGCCTCAATCTCACAGATTTGCCTACCTCTGTCTCCTGAGTGCTGGGACTAACGGCATGCACCACCAAGCCCAGCTTTGAAATTATTTTTAATGATATGTTTCATTTAAGTCAATATATTAAAAATATAATTTTAATGTGAATACATACAAAATTACTGCTGCGATGTTCTACATTCCAATTTTTTTATTAAGCCTTCCAGGGCTGAGGGTGCAGCTCAGAGGCAGAGCTCTTGCTTAGCACTTGTGAGGCCCTGGGTTGAATTACTAGCATCCAACAAACAAACAAAAGATTGAGGGGCATGTTTTTGACTCAAAGCGCATCTCAGCTTGGAACACTTTTCAAGCATTTAATACCCACAGGTGGCTAATGGGTGTCACACTGGAAGGAGAGGAACTGACTCTGGTGGACTGTCCTTTATCTCCACAGGCATGCCATGGCAAGTGGGCACACACACACATACACACAAAATAAGTAACAAATAAATAAATGCAATAAAAAATTTAACGAAGACTCAAGTAGGCTGGGTGTACTGGCACATGCCTTTAGTCCCTGCAGAGACAGGTGGATATCTGAGAGTTCAAGGCCAGCCTGGTTTACATAGTGAGTTCCAGGCCAGACAGGGCTACATAGTGAGCCCCTGTCTAAAAAACTAAAAATAAATAAAAGTAAGAAAGCTGGTTGGGCGTGGTGGTGCACGCCTTTAATCCCAGCACTCGGGAGGCAGAGGCAGGTGGATCTCTGTGAGTTCAAGGCCAGCCTGGTCTTCATAGTGAGTTCCAGGCTAGCTGGGGCTACAGGAAGACCTTGTCTCAAAAAGACCAAAATAAATAAATAAGAAAATAAGAAAACTGAAGTAACAGGAATACCCAACATGGAGCTTCAGTGATCATGTTAATAAACTACCTTTTTTTTTTTTTTTTTTTAACTGAGCTTTTGCTGTGACTTATTTATTGTGACAGGATCTCTTGCAGCCCAGGCTGACCTCATTCTAACAGAGGATGAGCCTGAGCTTCCAAACTTCTAGCCTCTACCTCCTAAATGCTGGGATTACAGGTAGATGTGTGCTACCATACCCAATTTATGCAGTGCCAGGGATGGAACCCAGGCCTTCATGCATGTTAGACAAACACCCTACCAACTGAGCTAACCCCCCCACCCCCCAGCTCCTTACTGTGTTTTAGACAGCACTGGTTAACCTATCTAGACTTGCCCCCTTCTAATACACTCAGGAGTTCAGTCTTTTATCCAGGTACCTTACTATTAAGCTTCAGAGCTGGGGTTTAGACTCAGATCACCTGGCTCCCCAGCCTGTCGTGTGAGCCACTGAGTTCCAGGACCCAGAGAGACTTAGAGGGGTTGGTGCTGACTAATGTGGTGTAGTAGCCCTTCCAGAGCTTCCTGGTTCCAGTCCCATGCCTACTGAGTCAGGAGACCTCCAGGCAACCATCCGCTTGGGGCTTGTTCTCAAAATGTCTGAGATGGGCTGGCCCTATCTATCCTCTGGTCAGCTAAACTAGATAGAAGTCAGTGTTTTGAAACACAGAGTATCACACAAGAGACCTGCTGAAGTCAAAAGACAGGTCTGCACAGACCCCCAAGCCTGTATCCATCACCACCTTGAGCTAGTTAGCTGAGCTGTGTGCCATGGAACAGGTTGCTTTAATTTTTTTTTAATTTATATTTTATGGGTATGAGTGTTTTGCCTGTGTAAGTGCACCTGTGCATGCAATGCCCACGGAGGCCAGCAAAGGGCACTGGATCCCCTGGAACCGGAGTTATAGCCAGTTGTTAGATGATGTTAGGGATGGATGATGCTTGGGAAACTGTGCCTGGTGAGGCGCAGGCGGCTGGTGGCATCAGCATTATGGCCGCTGTGGTGGTTGGGCAGCTCGGCCAGCTCAGAAGCCACAGGGCGTGGAAGGGTGGGATGGGGTGTGTGGCTGTTCACAGGTCCCGAGACCTGGCTCTCGGTTGGCTGACAGTGGTCTGACGGTGACGGTATGTGTGCGCAGTTCATTTGGAGTAAAAACAGGAGATTATCTGCCCTTGAGCACCGGTTATGGCGGCAAATCAAGGGGGCGGGGCCGGAGCTCTAACGCCCTTTCTGCTGTCAAAGCATTCTGGGAGGGACAGCAGATGCCCAGAATTTTCCTCAGTGGCCCCGGGCTGTGAGGGCCGAGGGGAGGGAGCCCCCTCGTGGCCGGAGTGCCTCCGCTGTGCCGGGCGTTCCGGAAAGCCGGGAAGGACCCGGAGGCTTCTCGCGGGCACGGCCGCAGCCGCCGGAAGTTGAGCGCCCAAGCTGCTTCCGTGGTTCAGGGCACAGAGGGGACCCGGCCCGCTGGACCGGAGGGTCTGGACCTGTTGCCAGTTCCTAAGGGAACTCAGGGTGCAGTCGAAGAACTCCGAGCTTTCCCCCTGTGGGCACTGGGGGCAGGTCTACCGGGCCTCCTTGCTCGGTAAAGCCGAAAATGCATGGCACCCTTTCCTCCCTGTTCTTTGAGTAGACGCCAAGGAAAGCACGATTGTCCCCCGGTAACTGACCTGCCTTCGGCCGCGGTTACGCCGCACTGGGAAGGGTAGGCCTCCCAGCGGGGTATCCACCCCGGCTTCTGCTCCTGGCTCCACACTGCCCACCTTTATTTTCTCTGGGGGGGGCGGGTTGCGTGGCACATGGAGGAGGCTGACCACAGGATCCTGGGGAAGCCATCTGACTGCGCTGAGCCTCAGTTTCCCCGACAACTACGGGCCATAGCTTGAAGTAGGTCTGTGAGGGTTATGGGCATCAATGCTCCAGCACTTTCTACCTCTTTGGAGGTGTTTAACTGAGCAGTCCCCTGCCACCTGCACCATCGCGCCATACCCAGCTTTGGAAATACTCCTAAGAAGAAATATAAACAGCATGCATTTGGAAAATGACATCAGCAACCGGAAGAGAAACACTGTCTGCTGAAGATGACGAATCCTCGTGATGCTCACTCATGTAGCTAGGCCCGGAGGTGGGGCCCGGCAATCCAGTCCTGCCTTGGGCAGCACTAGGCTTCCCGAGATACACTTTCACCTCTGGCGATTGCTCACTGATGCGGCCAGGTCAGAGCCACACACAAGTTCACCGCCTCCCCGGCAGCCTGGTCCCCTCTCCTCTTGAATGACATGAGCTTGCACTGCAGGGAGCGGCTGGGGCACTGGGTCCAGGCCTGCTGGGCCCGCAGCCCCTGAGTTTGCCTTAGCTGTCAGTATAAGCTCCTGACATTAGGTAAGGCTCACTGGTACTCCTGGATGTCGGAGCTCACAGGCACAGCTCTGCCCTCAGAAGCAGGGCTGGCGCTGGGCTCTGAATGTTCCTATCTGCCTGTGCTCAGCCAAGGGGAGGCTGCCTTTCTCCTGAGTCAAGGGCAGAGCCAGCTTCCAGAGCACCCCGCAGACATCCCACCACGCCAGAGCGCTCGCTTTGTTCTTTAACTGCCGCAGGTTTGGTGGCTGGAAGCCCAAGCTCCTCACTGCACCTGAGGCTGTCTGTTCGCCAGTCATGCTGGCCCAGGGTCCCGCACCCACGTCTCATCAAGCTTTTTCTTTCCTTCCAGGCCATGACTGAGCTGCTTGCTCCAGCAAGCACTGCTTTTTTAAAAATATTTTATTTATTATTTTATTTTATGTGTGTATGTGTATTGCCTGCATGTGTGTAAGTGCACTGTGTTGTGCAATGTCCATGGAGGTCAAAATAGGGCATGGGGGTGGGGCTGAAGAGATAGCTCGGCAGTTAAGAACACTAGTTGTTCTTGCAGAAGACCTAGGTTTGAATCCCAGCACCCACAAGGCAGCTAATAACTGTCCATAACTCCAGTCC
>NW_008346079.1:977880-993684 GCF_000622305.1 Nannospalax galili | reverse complement strand
TGTAGCCGCCATGTGGGTGCTGGGAATCAAACCCGGGTCCTCTGCAAGAGCAGTCAGTGCTCTTAACCGCTGAGCCATCTCTCCAGCCCCTTGATTTTAATTTTTAACATTTATTTATTTTGTGTGTGTGCATGTGCACATGTGTGCATACATGTGTGAGTGCCATGGCCTGTGTCCACACACAGGTCAGAGGACAACTTTGTGGAGCTGGTTCTCTCCCTCCACCTTTACATGGGTTCTGGAGATAGAACTCAGGTTGCTGGGCTTCTGCAACAAGCATCTTTACCCGCTGACCCATCTTGCTGGCCCTCTATTTTCAGTTTTATTTAATGTGTTTTAAACTGCCATACACAATATTAGACTTCATTGGGGTATTTTCAATCAAAATATGTTTTTACTAATTCTCCCCCCTCCTCTTCCATCTTCCCCCTCCCCCTTCATTCCTGCCCCGTAGCCGCTCTTTGCCTTCCTTTAAGTGTCTCTCCCCCTTCCCTAACACCTCTTTTTCTTTTCTCATGGTCTCGTCACTGACTTCATAGCCTATACCCACATCCACCCACACTTACACACACACATATGGCCATTATAAGCAGAATCCACACCGGAAAGAGAACATGTGATATTTGTCTTTCTGAGGCTGGGTCACTTAGTAAACTTTCCAGATCCATCCATTTTCTCAAAATTTCATGATTTCATTTGTTTCTTGACAGCAGAATAAAACTCCATTGTATACAAGTACCCCCAATTCATTACCTGTCAATGGACGTCTTGGTTTCCGTGCCTTAGCAGCGATGTACGAGGGTGTGTTAGGATATAGAGCCTCGGTGGGAGTATATTCAAGCCATTGTAGAAGAAATGACTTGTCCCAAATCACAGGAAAGTGCTGTGAATGAGACTAAAACAAAGGTCCGGAGTCCACTGGGCCGTGCCGCCTAATGACTGAGCAAGACCCCGTTTGACAGAATCATTCCGAGCCCAAGTATGGTAGAATGGGGTCATATGGTAATCTTTTATTTTCTGAGAAAATTCCAGACTGATTTCTGTAACGACTGTGCTAATTTTCACTCCCACCAGCAGTTAATAAAGGCCCTCTTTCCCTGCATCCTCGCCAGCACTTACTCTTGTCTCTTTTTTGAGGGACACATCACCTTTCTAAATTCTTTTTATTCATCTAGGAAACAGGGGTGAACCCAGTTCCCCCTCACAGGGCTGTTGTTGCAAGAGCCCTCTCCCCTGAGGAGCCAGTGAGTGTGTCGGGCTTCCTTACAGAGCATGGGTGAGGGGTCAACTCTAGGAGCAGAGATGATCCCAAATCAGCTGTACCCCCAGTGTGGATGATGGCTTCCCCATAGCCGCCATCCACACAGCCCCTCTTCAATTACCTTCCCCTGCCTATATACCCTAGTGCCTCCTGAGGCCCTCGGCCACATGCAATTAGGGTGGCATGCAAGTGTCTTGGAGGGGCGGCGGGGATCTCAGGAGAAGGTCCAGTCACCTTCCTGCTGCTCTGAGACTACGGCGGCTGTTGTGCTCTGAAAAATCATGCTCTGTGTCAGCTGTCAAGGCCCATAAGGTGCTAGTCATGGCTGTCAGCTTGACACACCTGAGAAGAGGAAACCCTAGCTGGGGAAGTTCCTTTATTGGACTGACCTGTGCCCCTGTCTTTGAGGCATCTTCTTCATCATTGGTGATAGAGGAGGGCCCAGCCCACTCTGGGTGGTGCCGCCCCTGGGCAGGTGGTGCCTCCAGGCTCCTGCCTTGCTTCAGCCTCCCTCAGTGATGAACTGTGACTGGGATGTGCAAGCCAAATAAACCCTTTCCTCCCAAGTTGTTTTGGTCAGAGTGTTTTATCACAGCAATAGAAAGAAAACTAGGACAGTGCCTAACACTGAGCCTCACACACAGCGAGGAAGACAGCGCCAGTCGATGACTTCTGCTTTGGAGTTCCCATTACCACTGTTCCACAGCACGTGATGAAAACCCGTGGAGAGAGGTGGGTGACAGCCCTTAACAATACTCACACGGTGCCCAGATTTAAGATTATATTGTTGTGTTTGTTGTTTGTGGGGCAGCAGATGGTACCCAGGGCCTCACACACTGTAGACAAGTGCAGTGCCACAGAGACACCGCTGCAATCCTGAATTACCATTTCACTCTCTCTTACCATTTTCCACACATTTCAGGAATAGAGCTTTAGTATGTAAGTAGGAACTAAGTGCAGTTAGTGCACTTTAAAAAGTGGCTGGGGGGGTGGGGCTGGACAGATGGTTCAGCGGTTAAGAGCACTGACTGCTCTTGCAGAGGACCTGGGTTTGGTTCCCAGCACCCACATGGCAGCTAACAACTGTTCATAGCTCCAGTTCCAGGAGATCTGATGCCCTATTCTGACCTCTGAGGGCATTGCATGACATGGGTGCACTTACACACATGCAGGCAATACACTTATACACATAAAATAATAAACTATTTTAAAAAGTGGCTTTGAGGTGCTGGAGAGATGCTCAGGGCTTAAAAGCCTTGGCTACTCTTCCAGACGACCTGAGCTCAGTTCCTGGCATCCACTGTCAGGTGGCTCACAACCACCTGTAACTCCAGCTTCAGGGGATCTGATGCTCTCTTCTGGCCTTCATGGACATGGCCACACACGTGATATACATTCACAGACAGGCACATACGGGTGGTTTTTTTATAACTATTTGCCCATAAAAACCACAAAAAACCCACGATTTTATTCTTTTATAAAAAATATTTTATCATTTTTATTTTATGTGTATGAGTGTATTGCCTGCATGTTTGTAAGTGCATCCATGTTATGTAATACCCACAGAGATCAGAAGAGGGCTTCTGTGGAACTGGAGTTATAGACAGTTGTTAGTTGCCATGTGGGTGCTGGGATTTGAACCTGGGTCTTCTGCAAGAACCACCAGTGTTTTTAACCACTGAGCCATCTCTCCAGCCCCAAACAGGTACATTTTTTTTAAAAGTGGCTTTTGGTACTGGGGATGTGACTCAGTTGGTAGAGGACTTGCCTAGCATGCATGAAGCCCAGGACCTTGTAAAACTGGGCATGGTGACACATGCCTGTAATCTTAGTACTGTGTAGGTAGAGGCAGGAAGATCAGAAGTTCAAGTTCAGTTGGGCATAGTGGTTCATGCCTTTGATCCCAGCACTAGAGAGGCAGAGGCAGGTGGATCTCTGTGAGATTGAGGTCAGCCTGGCCTACTTAGTGAGTTCCAGGCTACATAGTGAGACTCGGTCTCAAAACAAAACAAAACAAACAACAAACAAAAAGCAAACAGAAAAAGAAGGTCAAGTTCATATCCTTGGCTACAGAGCAAGTTTGAGACCAGCCTGGGCTAATGGTCTCAAAAAAAAAAGGCTTTGCAGGGTTCATCATAAAGTTTGGACACAGAGAAGGACCACTCATTCCTAAACCCATTAACCAGAGCTGCCCATGGTTAGTTAGCATGCTGCTGGTGGCTTGCTGCTCATGTAGGACCCAGGCCAGGGCAGGGCAGGCACAGCCGCTTAATCAGTGTCTGCTGACCTCCAGCAGATAGGCTCCTCGAAGGTGGTGTGCAGCCTCTCCCTCTCGACAACCTCCGATGTTTTCATTAACCCTATTAAATCTGTCAGGTATCTGTGCTCCTGTGCTTGTTAATCCATCTTTGACCCCAGTGAGTTAAAACCTGACTGGAAGGTTGTGTGTACCTTGTTAACCTCCATTAGACCCTATTAAATTTCCCAACTAGAGTCTTAGTGACTTCTCGGAATCTCTCGTTAAAACTGAGCAAATCCTGTTGATGGGAACCAGGGTGACCTGCAACTGAGCTGCTTCAAAGAGTGGTGCTCCGAGTTCTTTGCTGTGGGGTTGACAGTGTCCTGGGGCCAGCTGAACCTTGAGTCCACTTTCAAAGTGGCTCCAGAACTAAGGTTGTTTTTTCTAATTAGAAAAAAATTTTGGCACGTTCCACCACCTCTCCGAGTGTGTATTTACACCTCTTAGTAATAAATCCTACTTTACAGGACTGCAGCGAGCTTAGCTGAATGAATGACCCGTGGCCGTGCACTCTGTGGTGTGGGCAGTGCACTGGGTGGCTGCCAGGAGAGTCCTGCAGACTGCAGGCAAGTGTTTAGAAAATGAAACCCTCAGCCCCTGCCCCACCCTCAGTTTGTAGGGTCCTCTCACCTGCCAGGCAGCCTGCAGGGAATGCTGGGTAGGCTATTTTCAGTCTGTTTGAGTGGTGCCATTCAGCTGCCTCCTCCTCCTGCTCCTCCTGCTCCTCCTCCTCCTCCTCCTGCTCCTCCTCCTCCTGCCCCTCCTCCTCCTGCTTCTCCTGCTCCTCCTCCTCCTCCTGCTCCTCCTTTTCCTTTTCCTCCTCTTCCTGCTCCTTCCCCTTCTTTTTCTTCCTCTTCTCCCTCCTCCTATTTATCATCAGTAATACTTATTTTCAGAGGGTTGGATGTGGTGAACAGCATAACTCCATGAGTCTCTGACTCTTATGATCCCTCTGCACGGCGCATGCGCACAGACTTTTTTTTTTTTTTTTTTTTTAAAACAGGGTCTCAGGTAACCCAGGCTGGCCTCAAATTCATTATGTAGCTGAGGATGACTTTGAACTTTTGATCCTCCTGCCTCCAGGGCTGGGATCACAGGAGTGTTACATTGGGTTTATGTGCTGCTGGGACTCAAACTTAGGGCCTCATGAATACTAAGCAAGTGCTTATAGCCTGAGTCACATCTCCAACCCTGGGTGATTTTTCTTAAGAGTATTTTCTGAAACTTTACCCTGGTATTCATGAGAAGCAGAGGTTCATTCTCAACTGGAATGCTCTAGAACAATGAGTGCTTTTCAACTTTATTGAGCTTAAGTGTTACCTTGGGAGATCCTGCCTCAGGGATTCAGTCCTGATTTCCCTTCTCTTCTACCCTTCTCTCTCTCTCTCTCTCTCTCTCTCTCTCTCTCTCTCTCTCCACCTCCCTCTCTCTCCCTCCCTTCCTCCCTTCCTTCCTTTTTCTCTCTCTGTGTTTCTAATTCTGAGAATGTGGGATGGGCCCTAGGAACTGACCCTGGGACAGTTTCTAATGGATTCTGACAGGGACAGAGTCCTTAGGTGCCACACTGAAAAAGAGTGAACTTCACATGACTGATCTGATTTTAGCCTCCAATTCTGGCATTATGGGGTGTACTCCCGACAGGCTAGCTGGGTGTTGGGACAAGCTTGTTGGGGGCAGTAGGATCAGTAGTTCAAGGACATCCTTGGCTATATAGCAAGTTGGAGGAAAGAGAGGGGAGGGGGAGGTGAAGGGTGGAGGGAAAGGGAGAAGGAAAACTCAGGGCTGAATCATGGAGGCAGGACTTTCTTAATCTCCCAAGGAAAGACTTTAAAAAAAGTTGAACAGCACTCATATGTTCTAGAGAGTTCCAGTCTAGAAATGACATGAAAACAGACTTCGCTGGCCCTCCATAAGAACTCTGGGACCCTGTAAACAGCCACATTGTCCAAGAACAATCCATGGTGTATCTTGTGGGCTCTGAGAGATTCAGGACTTCCTGTCCCCCTACCCCCTCTTGGGAGTCTGTCTCCTCATTCCCAGGGAGCAGGATGGGAGAGCATGGGTATGGTGGGGACGGGAGGAGATGGACTTTGAAAACTCCCACCAGTTGAGAGGGGTGTGGTGATGCCTCAGGAAGCTGGGGCAGGAGACTGCTGTAAGTTCAGGGCCTGCCTAGGCTACATAGGACAGCCAGGGCTACAAAGTGAGACCCTGTCTCAAAAAGCCAAAACCAACCAACCAACCAAAACAGAAACAAGCAATTCCCACCAAAAAAAAAAAAAAAATCCTGACAAACAACCCTCCTCCAATCCCCAAATATCCATTCAGTTTTAGACTTTAGAACTATAATATATTACTTCTATTTAACTGATCTGATAAAGAATCTTGTTAGGGGCTAGAGATGGCTCAGTGGTTAAGAGTCTGTACTGCTCTTGTAGAAGATCTGAGTTTGGTTCCCAGCACCAACATCTGGTGGCTCACAATTGCCAGTAACTCCTAGAGGATCTGACACCTCTGGTCTCCAAGGGCACTTGCATACACATGCACACATATACACAAAGACATATCTACACATTAAAAATAAAAAATAAAAGCCAGGTGTTGTTGGCAGACACCTTTAATTCCAGCACCCAGGAGGCAGAGGCAGGCAGATCTCTGTGAATTCAAGGCCAGCGTGGTCTAGATAGTGAGGTCCAAGCCAGCTGGGGCTACAGGGAGACCCTGTCTCAAAAGAACAAAAATAAGGGGCTGGAGAGATGGCTCAGAGATTAAGAACACTGGTTGTTCTTGCAGAAGACCCGGGTTCAAATCCCAGCACCCACATGGCAGCTAACAACTGTCCGTAACTCCAGTCCCAGGGGATCTGACAGCCTCTTCTGAACTCCTCAGGCATTGCACATCATGGGCGTGCTTACCTACATGCAGGCGATACACACACACACATAAAATAAAAATAATAAATTTTTAAAAATTAAAAAAAAGCAAAATAAATAATCTTGTCAAGATGGAAGTACACTCCATAACCCCAGTATTTGGGAGGCTAAGGCCTAAGGCAGGAGGATCCTGAGTTAGAGATCCACCTAGGCTACATAGTAAGACCTTATTGGAGAGAGATGAGAGAGAGAGAGAGAGAGAGAGAGAGAGAGAGAGAGAGAGAGGAGAAACCATAGCCAAATGTTGCATCTCTTTAATCCACCATTCGGGAGGTTGAGGCAGAAAGACAGGGAGTTCAAGCTGAAGCAGAGGTATGGGCACCTGCGCCAAGCCTTCCTGTGTCCCCCGCAGGACAAAGACCTGACACTTCTAGAGTGCTCAGTGGACTGAACAGCCTCAAATGGCACGATCCACTGCAGAAGGCTCAGCAGTTCGCTTGCTGGTCAGACAAGTTTCGAGACGCCAGGCATGGGGGCAGTTCCAGAAGAGTCTGGATTTCCGCTCCTCTCCTCTTGTCACAAGACCTAGTCTGGGCTGGCCTCCCCACAGGGCAGCAGAAGAGGACTGCCCCTGGGCGACCTGGATGGTCCTTTGCAGCCTTCCCCTGCAGGCCTTCTGCCTGCAGTCTCTACTCTACCTGGGACTCAAGGCTTCTAGATGGGGGACCAGACACCTGGCAGTGAGCCCTTATGCCCTGGGTACCTAGTCTGTCTCTCCAGGTGTGCTGGATAGCTTTAGTGTCAACTTGACACACCTGGGTTGAGGGAGCCTCAATCGGGGAATTGCCTCTATTGGACTGGCCTGTGGCCATGTCTGAAGGGCATCTTCTTGATGAGTGATGTGGGAGGGCCCAGCTCACTGTGGGTGGTGCCACCCCTGGGCAGGTGGGCCTGTGTTGCATAAGAAAGCAGGCTGAGCAGGAGCCGAGGGAGCAAGCCTGTAAGCAGCGTTCCTCCATGGCCTGTGCTCCAGCTCCTGCCTCCAGGTTCCTGCCCTGAGTTCCTACCTTGGGCTCCCTGATGAACTGTGACCTGGGAGATGTAAGACAAATAAACCCTTTCCTCCCCAAGTTGGTACTGGTCAGAGTGTTTTGTCACAGCAATAGAGAACAAACTAAGACACCAGGTAAGGGACAGACAATATTTATAGAACTAAGGCCCAATTCTGTGACACAGGCCTGTGTGCACTGGGACTGTAGGGCAGCGAGAGTGTGGGTACTTGACGCTGTCCCTAAGGCTTGTCACACTCAGCTGGGGCTCCGTGTGGGCAGAAGCACCTGGATGCTGTGCAGGAATCCAAAGGCATCCATAGAGTAGGTCTCTTTCTCAGTCACATCATTTATTGAGAGTGAATATTGGGCCATCCCATCTGTGTGACATCCCAACATGAGAAGTCACATTCACAGTAAGGAGAGTCCAGAGAAGGGAGACCTTCGACAGTCCAGAGCCACAGGTACAAAATCAAAATACAAATGAATCTCTCCTCCCTCAAGTTTGGCAGGAAACAAATACAGTCTGAGGAGGCCTGCAATGAAAAGGCATTTCCAATAAGGCAGTTACAGAACGGGCCCTGTCACCAGGAGGCACACTGATGCAGAAAGCACAGAGGGGGGCTTTATGTTTGGAGGTGCCAGCCAGGTGAATTAACCCACTGCTGCTCTGTTCCAAGCCCTAAGCCCACTGTGCCCTAGGCCCACTGTATCCCAGGCCCACTGTGCCGTAGGCCCACTGTATCCCAGGCCCACTGTGCCCTAGGCCCACTGTATCCCAGGCCTGCTGTATCCCAGGCCCACTGTGCCCTAGGCCCACTGTATCCCAGGCCCACTGTGCCCTAGGCCCGCTGTATCCCAGGCCCTCTGTGCCCTAGGCCCACTGTGCCCTAGGCCCACCAGGCCCACTGTATCCCAGGCCCACTGTGCCCTAGGCCAGACTGCAGAAAAATCAGTGACTTTTCTTTTCCTGACCGTGAACTTGGAAGTAGTCCTCAATCCAATGAAAAGACTGAAAAGGTTCCCCAAAGCACCGTGCTCCCCAGGGCAAGACCTTTAGCTCATCTGCCCAGCTCAATTCTGTAGGAGCCCAGGCCCAGGACAACCACCCATTCTTGAACTCCTGTTGAAGGCAGGAGTGGGAGGTCACAGACTGAGCCCACTTGGTGAGAACTGAGTCTAGGCTAACACTGCACCCCACAGGGGCTGCCCAGCCCTTAGCTTTTTTGGGTCACACTGTCATCTACAAAGTTCATGCTCAGGAACTCTGTAACTGAGTTACAAAAAAACAAAACAAAAACAAAACCCCAAAGCAAGCAAACAAAAACAAACAAAAAATCAACAAAACAAAACGCCACAATTTCAAACTCAATGTTTTCAATAAGTTTATGTTTTTGCCTCAGGCATTATTCAAAGCTCTCCTGTATCACATGGGGCCTGCGGGCTGTGGGTCGGGCATGCCTGCAGGGGTTTTAAATATGGCTCAATCTGCCCTCCATGGCCCCTCATCCTATGAAACTCAGCTGGTCTCAACATTACCTCGTTTCATCTGGATTCACCAGGTCAGTCTCCCCAAGGGTTCAGTTGCCTTTGAGAAGCTTTCAGAGAATGTAGGGCAGCTGACCCTTGAATACCCCTCACCCTGCATATGACTGAGGAGAGTTAGGGCAGGCCATGAGACCCAGCAGCCAGGCCCTGAAATGCCACTTGGTCTTGGCAAATCTCGTGGAACTTTTATTTCTGTAGTTCAACAAAAATGGAAGACAAGGGCTGGTAAGATGACCAGGTGCGAAAGGCGCTTACAGCCAGGCCTAACAACCTGAATTCAATCCTCGAATCCACATGCTGGAAGGAGAGAGTCGACTTTCACAAGTTGACCTCTGACCTCCCTATGCATGCCACAGTCCCTCCCCTCCACCCACAAATAAATAAGAAAAAATCATTTAAAAGAATGGAAAATGGGCTGGATGAGTGCAGGTGTTTAATCCCAGCACTCAGGAGGCAGAGGCAGACAGATCTCTATGAGTCTGAGGCCAGCCTGGTTGTCAGGGCAACTTAGAGACCCTGTCTGAAGAAAAACAACAAAGGCAGACAGGACAGCAACCCTGAGTGACTGCAGCTCCAAGACAATGAAGTCCCCATCACAAGTCTTCATGGGAAACTGAAGCCTTTTAGCAACTCCTCAACCCAAGACCAGGCAAGCAGTGGTGCTGTAGAAAACCCTCAGGGGAAGCTGTCCCCAAGAATGCCTGGAGCATCTGTAGGGTGAGCACAGTGAGGCGCCCACTGCCTGAGTTATTGTAGCTGGTGCCCTGCTGGAAACTTTGGCAAGAGTGAGCAAGGATACAGGGATGAAGGGTTCCTTCAAGTTCTCCAACAAGGAGCCAAGAGGACCAGTGCTCAGGGGGACCAGCAGTCAGGACAACCTCACGTCCAGCTTCTCCTTTCTAGAGCACACAGCGTGTGTACAGTGCCAGGATCGGGTCCTTTTCAGAGATGAGTGACTGTGTACACAGTCCCCAAAGAGGAGAGACAGACATGCGAATTACAGAAAGCAGGGATGCCAGGAG
Organism: Nannospalax galili; assembly: GCF_000622305.1. Classification (NCBI taxonomy): domain Eukaryota; kingdom Metazoa; phylum Chordata; class Mammalia; order Rodentia; family Spalacidae; genus Nannospalax; species Nannospalax galili. Next base: position 983,632 of record NW_008346079.1, on the reverse strand, counting down.
CCCCCAGGACAGGTCTCCCCAGGAGGTGGTGAGTGCTCTGTCCTCAGAGGTGGTAAAGCACAGACTGTCCCTAACTGGGACGGTGAAGGCAGACTGTCAAGCATGGATGAGAGGCTGGACCAGAGGACCTCAAGCCTCCTCAACCTTTGAGTCAGTCATGCAGCAGAGACCCTTCAGATGGCGCGCACGAGGAGGCCTCTCCGGGACCACACCTGGGATGACTTGCTGCAGTGGGCAATCCACACCCCCACCAAGGAGTCACCAAGTGTCAACAGAAAGGTCATGCATGTGTGTGCACACACACACACCAAGGTGAGATGCAATGTCCATCTGCATCATTAAGATCTGTTCTTTGAGGCTGGAGAGATGGCTCAGCAATTAAGAGTACTTGGCCATTATTGCAGAGGACCAGGGTTTGACTCCCAGCACCCACATGGGGGATAACAACTGTAACTCCAGTTTCCGGGGAATCTGATGCCTTCTTCTGACCTCCGTGGGAACTGCACAACATGGGTGCACTTACATACATGCAGGCAATTCACTCATACAGATAAAATAAAAATAAAGAAAAAAAAAAAAGACCAGCTCTAAGAGGCTGACGTGGCTGGAACCCGGAGGTGAAGCTCCTCTTCACTTCACGACCCTAACCTCCACTCCTTTGGTTGGGTGTCTTCCGTGAGACTTAGCTATGATCCTTTTCACAGTCTGTTCCTTGAAACGAGAAGTCTGTCCATTTGTTTTGTAAAAACCTTGAAGCCCAGTGTGAGTGCCAGGCTGTGGATGTCTACATGTGACCACACCAGGCTGGCCCGGAGGTGGGAACGGACTGCATAAGACAAAGCTGGCTCTGGACTTTAATTCCGGTTTTGTCCAGAAGCACTGAGCAAAGATCACGCTGAGACTTCACAGCTCGGGGGGCGAGGACAGGTGGCATAGAAACATGGGTAACCGAGATGAAGACTACTGCCACCAGACCCTGCTGCCCTGAAGCCAGGCTCAGGCCGTGCTCACAGGCAGCAGCCTCCTGTCCGTGGCCTAGCCAGCAGACATGGAAGGTGCTGAGGCAGGGGGCTGGCTGCTTTTTCTCACACACCAGACTTCAGCGCTGCTTCTCCAAGGTCGCACTGTTCAGAGGAAGAGCTGACTCCGTGTGATGGCATCCGGCTGTCAGGACATGTTCCCCCGGCTTCACTCTGGACTCAAGGACACACAGGAACAGAGGCAACACCATATTTCTTTACACAGAAGCATGCCTCTCCAAGGGAAAGGATTTGCTAATGAAACTGACACGACCCACTGCCCACAATTTTGGCTTAAATATATCATAAAGATTCTTTCTTAGTAAGACACCGCCATTTCCACAGGGCAGGTTAAGCTCAAGGCTCCATAAGCCCTCAGACGCCAGCCCTGCTGGGTCCTCCTGATGCCTCCATCAGCTGGGCGGAGACCAACATCCACTCTTCAGCCGGACTGAAGACACTTGCTGGGCCTCGCATACCGCCAGAACACCTCTGGTACCCTAGGTACACCCTTGGTCTACCAGTGGAGTCCGCTAGGCATGTATTTTGAACACTGGTGGAAGTCTGGCTGCGGTGGAATGCACTGCGTGTGACAGTAACGCCACCGGCCCCATTCCACATAAGTGCAGTGCTCTGCTCCATAGAACGAGATCTTCACACGTTCTGCCACGGCTCCAGGTGGGCTTAGCTCTTGAGATCTGAGATGGCACTCGTGGGAAGGCATCGGGAAGGCACTGAAACTGTCAGGCCTGCCACTGCTGCCCTCTTGTTATTTAAGGTGCATCTGTCCGCATGCTCTGCTTCAATGCACTGATCAGGAATTTTGCAAAAGCATGCCCTTGGACAGAAAGCGCTGCCTTCCCAGAGTACTTTGGCTCCGCTATAATCTTATAGAGGAATCTGACTTTTTGAACAATGAAAAAATTAAGCAATTATTATCACCTTTAAAAGTGACTTTAGCCAGCACCCCCGTGAAAGGCGGCTGGTTTCTCTCATTCTTGCCTGAGCAGAGGTGGCAGTGGCCTCGCAGGGCCCAGGAGCTGAGGCGGCCACGCTGTCTTCCCACAGCTGGGCTTGAGTGGGAATCAGGGTTGGCAGCTCTCCTGTAGGTTGTAAACTAGGGAGTGGAAACAGGAGCCTGGGCACTCATCACTTGATGCCAGGTGCACACTGGGTCGCAGTGTGTGGTTCACCCCAGAGTAAAGTGACCAGGACCCTCACTGGAGGGTCTTGTTTCCATTTGGGAAAAAAAAGGGTTTTTTACCATTTATTTAGTGTGTGTGCGTGTACACGTGTGCCATGGAGCATGTGTGGCAGTCAAGACAACTTGAGTCAGTCTCTCCTTCCACCACGTGGGTCCCAGGGGTCGAACCTAGACTGTCTGCTGGGCAGCAAATGCCTTTACCCACCAAGCCATCCTGCAGGCTCGCCAGTTCGCTTTGTTTTCAGGACAGGGTCCTACCTAGGCTGGTTTGAGCTCACATTCTTCAGCCTTTGCCTTCTGAGTGGTGGGGCGAAGGCATGTACCACCATGCCCAGCTCTGAGCTGCTGTTTCTAGACCTCAAAAGATAGTTTTGTACATGCAACTGTTTAGGATCAGGTTGACCCAGAACTCCTTGTGGAGGCTCAGGGTTTGCTCTGCCTCTAGTGGTTGGGTGGTGAGCAACAGCACAAACAGGTCTCCGAGGAAGGGGTAATAAAGCAGATGCCACAAGGCTGGCATCTCTGTGAGCCCGCTTAGCTAACACACACTGAGGCTTACTGCTTACAGGTCACAAAGGCGGGGATTGGGACGACAGGATGTCACGCTAGTGTCAAACAGACTTGCTAATGAACAGTTACGTTTACAACAAAGCAGGACTGCCCAGTCCCCTGTGGGCAAGCACCAGCCCAAACAAATGCAGGCTGCTGGGGGTGGGGGCGCTCTGCTGTCACCGGGTCATGCCACCAGGGCTGGGGCTTATCTGTGGCAGTCTGGTACAAGGTGACTGCCAGAAAAGTTTGGAACCCCATGTTTCCAGAACTGATGTAAGGCTTTGTTGAATACTGCAAGACACGGGTTTTTTCGGTCTTTTGAGACAGGGTCTCCCTGTAGCCCCAGCTGTCCTGGAACTCATTATATAAACCAAGCTGGCCTTGAACTCACAGAGAAGACACGGTTTTTAATTCCTTTTATGATACTGTGTTCTCAGTCCAAGCAGTTATCTTAAAACTTTCTATATACATACTGAATTGTGAGAACATAATCTTCCTGACAGAAAGATTTACAGAATCCATCACTAGAACTTTATTTACAATAGAAGCGAACAGTCTCTCTGGGCTTGGGTGTGGCAGGGATCACCTGTGTCGAGCATTGCACAGCAGTCTTTTCGGATGGCTTCTGCCCTGCTCCGCATCACTCTGGCTGCTTGCTGCCCTCCGGTTTCTGGTCTAGCCTGCCCCTGTTGCCCTTCACCATGTAGATGAAGTAGGCGAGGGTCTCCTTCTCATTCACCGGGATGTTCCTGAAGTGCCGGCTCACAGTCTATGTGGGGAAGACCAAAGACCCTTAAGCTACATGCACCCTGGGGCCACAAGTCGTACATAGTGCAGAGAGGGAACAGGATTGCCCTGGAGCGCCAGCATTGGGCTTCCTGGCATCCCAGGGAGCAGCAGGATGCAGCGCCCTTTTCCTCTGGGGCTTAGGTGCTTTTTCCCCAGGCTTCCGAGAGTGGAACTTTGGCCCAGGACACTACCAAGGTGCGGGTATGTTTGGTGGCAGCCATCGCTGGCGTGACAGCCACCTGTGGGGGAGGAGGCTGGGGCTGCCCTGGTTGGCCAGCCAGTTGCCACCAAGCCTCTCAGGCTGGAAGTGCGTGTGTGTGTGTGTGGGGGGGGCGGGGTGTCTTGTTATTCTGGCACGCAGGAGGCAGGAAGGTCAGGAGTTCAAGGCTAGCCTCAAATGCAGGAGACCATGCCTTGAGAAACAGTGTCAAATGAACAGATCAGCTGTGGACTCCTCTAAGCGGGGCCAGCTGCCCTGGACAGGTGTGCCAGCCTGAAAGAGGGTGACCACTGGTGGCGTCTGACGTGGCTTTTGCTATCTTAGCCCCAAGGATGCACACTTCCTCCTGACCGTTCTTGTTACGACCTGGCACCCGGTGAGCAGCGAGGCTGCGGTCGATGCTGGTGAGGAAGGCTGAGGATGACAGGCAGAGACCCCAAAATAAGCGGGAGCTTTTCAGGAGAGCCCAGCACAACGGGACTGGGGCTGAAGAGAGGGAACCAGATAAGCACAATCTCTGCATTGTACTTTCCTCTACCTCTCAACTGTTCTTTCTACAACAAAAGGCAGGACACGTTAAGAGATGGGAAAACTGAGCATGGTGGTACGAGCCTGCAGAGAGACTACTCAAGAGGCTGAGGCAGGAAGATCAGTGGAGCCCACCAGCATAGCCAGACCTGACACACACGCACATGCACACGCAGATGCACACACGCAGACACACACACACGCAGACACACACACACATACACACGCAGACACACATACACACGACAGAAGGGCATACTAAGGGTGAATTACCCCTCCAAACTGTTAAGAGCTCAACGCAGAAAAAAATGTTCTTGGGTGCTATTCGTTATCTAATAAAACACTTTCATCGACTCGGAGATGAAAACAGGTGGGAGGGGAAGGGAAGAGTTCTGCAGAGTATTCACAATAGTTTTGGGAAGATGAGGGTGAAGGTCAGTGATGAACTTGTTTAGCATGCACAAGGTCCTGGGATAGACAGCCAGCATGAGAGAAAAACAATCCCCAAACCCCAAGGGATGGTGGATGGTCAATCTGACATATCTGAAGGGTTCGGGTCTATCAAGAATCTTGAAAAGAGCTGGGCACTAGGGGCTGAAGAGAAGGTTCAGTGGTTAGGAGCTCTCACTGGCTGCTCTTGCAGAGGACCTAGGTTGGGTTCCCAGCATCCACATGGCAGCTAACAACTGTCTATAACTCCAGTTTCAGGGGATATGATGCCCTCTTTTAACCTCTGTGGGCACTGCATGACATGGGCGTACTTACATACATGCAATACACTTACACACATAAAATTAAAAAAATATTTTTGCCAGGCATGGTGGCACATGCCTTTAATCCCAGCACTTGGGAGGCAGAGGCAGGTGAATCTCTGAGTTCGAGGCCAGCCCGGTCTATCTGGCAAGTTCCAGACCATCTGGGGCTACAGGGAGACCCAGTCTCAAAACGACCAAAAAAAAAAAAAAAAAAAAAAAACCAAGAAAAAAAATTTAAAAAGAAAAAAAAAGAGCTGGGCATGGTGATGCATGCTTTTAATCCCAGCACTCGGGAGGCAGAGGCAGGCAGATCTCTGAGTTTGAGGCCAGCCTGGTCTACATAGTAAGTTCCAGGCCAGCCATGTGGTACTCACATACTGAGACCCTGTCTCAAAAAACAGAACAAAACAAAACCCTAAAAAAGGACCCTGTAAACCTGAGTCTAACAAATGACAAAGAACACTCCTGGATGCGACTCAGGAGTCCTAACTCCACATGAGCTGCTACCAGCTTGCCACTGGACTTTCGGCTGGACCTTCCCCCTGCGAATGGCTTCTTTAGGACTTTCTACTTCGGATGGAAAGCTGTTGGGTTCCACGTCACACAAAAGGGGACAGACTCTCTTCCAGGGCACTGGGGAGACGTGGTGGGTGGATGCCCTGAGGGTGGGTGGGGGCGCCCTGAG
>NW_008346079.1:971212-976268 GCF_000622305.1 Nannospalax galili | reverse complement strand
TCCTGACCAGACTCCCCTGCAGCTCCTGACCAGACTCTCCAGCACCTCCTGTCCAGACTCCCCTGCAGCTCCTGTCCAGACTCTCCAGCACCTCCTGTCCAGACTCTCCAGCACCTCCTGACCAGACTCTCCAGCACCTCCTGACCAGACTCTCCAGCAACTCCTGTCCAGACTCTCCAGCAGCTCCTGTCCAGACTCCCCTGCAGACTCCCCTTTCACCTCAGGAAAGCACCACCATGAACAGATCAGTCCATCGTAAGCCAGGATCTCTGCAGATGGCTGGGGAAGGGTCAAGATGGGACCCCATCTCTTCAGTTACCAAGGAGGGGGAGAGAGCTGCACAGTCATCCAGAAATGTGGGCTGCCTCTACGTGCCTCTAGAGAGGCTTTTGCTTTAGGGAGGGGGAAGAGTACTTAAACACGCCTTTAGTCCCAGCCCTCAGGAGGCAGGTGAAGTCCTGTGAATACAAGTTCAAGGCCTACACAGTGGTCATAGTCTCAAAAAAAAAAAAAAAAAAATTCCTCAAAACCTTATCTAAAATGTTTGGCCAAAGGCATTTGGGAACTGAATTTGACTTTATGAAGTAAAACGATGCTAAAAGAACGGAGAGAGAGTGGAAAGCCGTGCTGGGGAATGGACACAGGGAGGGCAGAGGACAGGGACAGCTTCAAAGGCTTCCTCCGCAGACGCGGGCCACCCACTCCTCTAGTCCCACTCATTAGAGTGTAACCGGAGGCTGTCTATGTAAAATAGTCATGTGCCAAACTTCCAGTGGACATTAGAAACGGCGCCTCGTCTGCTGAATCTCAAGTAAAAACAACGTGGGAAGCAGCCACTGCCCCTTCCTGGAGCCTCGTGGGCCGCACTCGGGCACTGGCACCTTCTTGGGGAGGGAGAAACTGGGCCTCACGGTCTGTGCATGTGCCAAAGGACATGTGGCGATGTCTGTAGATGTGCTGATTGTCACAACCCAGGCAATGGTGCTGCCGGCCTCTAGAGGCCAGGGTGTTGTCAACTATCTTACAATACTCAAGATGTCAATCATGCCGGGGTTGAGCACAGGCTAAGTGACTGGAGTGCATCATGGAGACAAGCCCCAGCCAGCTGTCACGGGATAGAGCATGCCAACTTTCAGATGAGAAGAGGGGAAGAGAAAGGCCTGGAATCACACACTCAGCGTCGCACTTTAAAGGCCAGTACAGTTTTAAAAGCGGCAACATCATGTTAAGTCTGGTCAGGGTTTGTGAGGCAAGCTCCTCTCATCTACTTCAAAAGGAACCAGCACAGCCTCCAACTCCACCTGGGACCTCAGGGGCCTGTCTGGACAGTGACAGGGTAGCCAGACCAGCTCAGCTCCAACTTTTAGACTCAATATTATGGGAAGTCTAGAAAACGCTGTTCAAATAAACTACAGCAGAACAAGGGAACTAAGATGACTAGTTAACACGAGCGCAGTAGGCCAGAGACGCCAGGACCAGAACCTACTGTTCTCTCTCCCCTGGCTCTCCCTGACACTCCGGCCTTTACCTCAGGAATGTCGGCATCATGCTCGGGGGAATCTCCACCATCATCACTTGTCTTCCTCTTCCGTTTATTTCGGACGCTCTGGATGAAATTTTTGTGGAAGTCACATATGTACAGGTGCCTTACCTGACAAGGAGAAATGTAAAGTCAGGGTTGCCAACCCCACGGAAACAACAGGTTCCTGCGAAACCATGCGCCTCCCCTTTGGGCCAGGCACTGGAGAGAGGAGAGGCAGCTCCAGCTTCCACCTTGCTGCTGGGCCGCAGAAGACACGCACGGACAGCTGGGGGTATATCTTAGTAGGGGTGCCTAACATGCTTGAGGCCTGAGTTTGATCCCCACTACCACACACACACACACACGCACACCACTAACACCACAGTGCATTAGCAACTAATCTTTACAGCACAGGAAGATGGCTGCAGTCAGGAGGGCAGGTTTATGGCTGACAGAAAGCATCCCACATGGTTGGGTGAGCCACGTACCAGCCGTCTCCCTGAGAAGCCCCTGCCGTGCAGTGTCTATGTGGCAGAGATGCACATGGGGGAGTTTGAGGAGACACTCAGGGGTCAGGGGTGTGAGCACAAGGGTAGTGGGGGCTTGGAAGCAGGGAGTGATGTTTTCAGACCTGGAGGAGTTGTGCGAGTAGAATGAACGGAGGGGACAGCAGGGGCTGCGGCAACGGCTCTGACCACAGTGACCACTGCGCAGAGTGACTCAAACTTGACTCCTGAGTGCAATCCTGCACCACCTCACATCTGAGCCGCAAAGGGATGCAAGAAACTGGATATTACCTCTGATTTTCTAATAGGGACTGAAGGCGTATTAGTAAAGGTGCCAACAGCAGCTAAAACGAGAACATGTTTTTATTTAAGAACGTAAGTGCTGCAGTCTCCTAGAAGAACCCTTCACAGACCTCACAGGCTTGTCTGAGTGGTTCAGGGCAGGACAGATGGTGCACAAATGTTCTGTGGAGACAGCTGAACTACAGGTTAGTCTTCAAATCCCTGAAGATAAAAGTCAAGCTGACAGGAAGTCACCATCACCTAATTTAGGCCTTTTTATGGAGAAAATAATGAAAACTTTATTCGAATGCATTATCACTTTCTTGTGGTTGGATCGAGAGTTAAGAGTGGCTTTAAGATTATACTGTGATGGTGTCTTGGTCTCAGCAGGTGCTCAATAAATGCTGATGCATCAATATAGGTTGTCTCTTACATCTGAAAGCAGTAAAAGCCACTTCTTTCATGGTTACAAATTGGGGTGGCTTTGCCAGGTCCCACCCTGGCAATGAATTTTCATAGGAATTGTCCCAAGGAATGCGAGACAGGGCTTCTTTCCATGCTGCCCCCACCCCCGTACTCTCCACACTGCTCTTTCTGCGCAGTGATAAACCGGAGAAGCATGGAACTGGGTGCTTCCCAAAGCTGTAGCAGGGAGATGTCAGGTCTAGACAGTAGATAAGGGAATCCTAGCAAGAGGTCTTAGCAAATACTAGCCCGACCCCACTGGGCCCATCTCATTTACTAGAGGGGTAAAGTGAAGTCAGAATGTGGGGAGACGCCGGCTGAGCACCCTGCCAGGCCTTGACCTGGTCAGTGTTCTCTCCCTCCTCAGTGCTCTCTTTTCTACTCTTCTCAACCTTGCTTTTCCCTAGGAGAAAAGCAGAAATATGTCAACTGCAGAGCAGTTTGTTGTATCTTAGTGAACTACAGACACTGCCAGTGTCTACCTGAGGCAGTTTGGTGCCATAACTGAAAAAGGTCTTCACTAGACCCTTTTACAAGACAGTCACTGCTTCTCCATAACCATTTTCAAGTCCGAGCTGATCTTCAGCATTCAGAGCTCAGAGGCTTTTGCAGGTAGGTGGGGCCAGGAGGGCGGTAGGGACGACCTGCAGATTTTTTAACATTTCTTTTTCTCGATTCACTTGCCACAGCAGCGACATTCTGGTAACGCAGCAGATACAGGGAACTGAGTTCCTGCCCCAGGGAGAGAAGGATAGACTCCCTCTCAGAATCCAGGACGGCACACCGCCACCTTGAAACAGGCTGCGTGGTCTGTTCCTGGGCCAGGGGCTCATTCCACAAGATGGTGTGAGGTGTTCCATGCAGCTCCAGGTGGGTGAACAGAGTCCCTGTTGACAGTAGAGCCACTGTGACTTGAAGGCGCTCATGGGTTCAGAGGAGGTGTTTGGAAAATGCTGACAGCAGCCCACACAGGAGGCAAGCAGTGCTTCCAAGCAGATAAAATTCACTGCTTTTTTTGGCTCCAAAATGTGATTATCAGGGGCCACCTTAGTGTTTAGCCAGTTTGTGCTCCGGAGGAATTTCTTTCATTCATTCATTCATTCATTCATACGTGTTATGAGAAAGCTCCAATCATTTAAAAACAGCGCTATTCCATATAAGCTGCAAACTGGACTGGCTCACTAAACAGAACTGCGTGGGGTCGGGGAGATCCCACCGGAAAAACGGAGGCCTATTTATTAAAGACAAGGCTTCCACATTGGGCTTGGAAGCAGGTCAGGTAATAGGTTTAGGGCATTAGCCTCAAGTGCAAGGCTCACACACTTGGCACTACTGCTTCCTACTCCCAGCCTCAGATTTTGGTCTCAACATCGGAACTTTCTGGAAAGGTGGGCTCCTCTTTCGGCTGACCCGGATGTCTGATCTCCTCCAACTGTTGACTCCATCATCCGAGATCTTAACCTCCCTGAATGTTGAAAACCCCTTAACTCAGTCCCAGTTCCTAACCTGGAAGCCACCTAGGGCTTGCAGCAACAGATGTCAAACTGGAAAGTTCTAAATGGGTTAACAGGCGCATCTTTAGAACTGTTAACTGGAGGCAGTGAAACCACACAGGCAGTTTCCCATCACCAGTCACAGGGCAATCCCATGCGCTTTTAAATCCCCACCTCCGCATCCCCAAAGATGTTATCCCTTAAGAAAACTGAACCCCCCCAGTCACATCCTCTACAAGAGTCGTCTCCTAACACCCGTGGCCTTCCTCTCCATCTCAGAAAAACTCATTCCCACCACAGCCTGGGAAGCGGGTGAGGGGGACGTCGCGGACCCCCTGCCACCCCGGAAAGAGCAGCCAGGTGCCCGGAGGGAGACGAAGTCGGAGAAGAGTCACCTCGCCACCCCCTCCCCCAGGCTTGCAGCACTAACCCAGGTCCCTCCGACGGACCCAGCGGGGGACCGCCGTCAGCTCAGCAGGCGGCGGGAACGCGCCCAGCCGGCAGCGCTTCTGCCCACCCTCGAGGACCAGGCGGCAGCGCGCAGCTCCCAGCGGCCTCCAGGGTCCCGAGGCTGAGGGGGTCCGGGCTCCCGGGGCTACCGACCACGCGGGGCTCAGGGCGGGGGTCGGGCCGGGACTCACGCTCTTGTCGATGTCCAGCTTGAGTTTCTTCTGCGAGATGCTCTTCTGCACCCTCTTGCTGAAGGAGGCGTTGCCCGCCGGCCGGACACAGCGCTCGCCGTCCGCGATGAGGCAGCAGCTCTGGCCGTAACCCGGGGCGGCGGCGGG
>NW_008346079.1:958719-970797 GCF_000622305.1 Nannospalax galili | reverse complement strand
GCAGCCCCTGGGCAGCCCCGGCCGCCGCCCGCCAGACGCGCCGCACCACAACAGTGCGCTCCCCCGCCCGCCGCGGCTCGGCGGAAGTCCCGCCTCCGCGCGTTCATTGGCCGGGCTGGCCGTATGGGCGGAGCCTCTGCCGCCGCTGGCGCTCCCCATTGGGCATCGCCACCGCCCGTCTCCGGAGCCAGGCTACTTCCTGGACTCCGCTGGGATGGGTTCAAAGTAGGGAAAGTGCGAGAGGGAAGAGTTGCTCTGGTGAGGGCTGGCGGCGGGTGGCCGAGTTGGTCCTCGCGCCGGGCGGGGTGCTGAGCGCGGTTCCCCGTCCTGGGCGGGTGCTGAGCCGAGTCCTTCGTCCTGGGCGGGGTGCTGAGCGCGGTCCTCCGTCATGGGCGGGGTGCTGAGCGCGGTCCCCAGTCCTGGGCGGGTGCTGAGCCGAGTCCTTCGTCCTGGGCGGGGTGCTGAGCGCGGGCCCCCGTCCTGAGCGGGTGCTGAGCGGGATCCCCGTCCTGGGCGGGGTGCTGAGCGGAGTCCTCAGTCCTGGGCGGGGTGCTGAGCGGGGTGCTAAGCACGGTCTCCCGTCCTGGGCGGGGTGCTGAATGGGGTCCCTGGTCCTGGGCGGGTGCTGAGCCTGGGTCCCCTCTCCTGGGAGGGATGCTGAGCACAGTCCCCTCTACTGGGCGGGGTGGTGAGCGAGGTCCCCCGGTCTGGGCGGGTTGCTGAGCTGGGTCCCCTCTACTGGGCAGGGTGCTGAGCGGGGTCCCCGATCTGGGCAGGTTGCTGATCAGGGTCCCCTCTACTGGGCGGGGTGCTGAGCGGGGTCCCCTAACCTGGGCCGGGTGCTGAGCGGAGTCCCCCGTCCTGGGCGGGGAGCTGAGCGGGGTCTGGAGGAATGCAGGGTCCCGGGCCCCGGGCAGGATGCTCCCGAGGGGGTTGGTTACCCGGTTCTAGCCGGCCTCAGGTCATCCTTGTGAGGTGGGATGGTGAGCGAGGGCTGCTGGATAGGGGACGCACTTGCTGCAAAGTTCACGCAGGTAGGGCGCAGTGAGGGACTGGCATAGGGAAGAGGACTTGAGAGGGCAAAACGCTGTCGGAGGACAGACTGGGTAAGAAGGAAGGTCAGGGCCTGGGGAAAGAGGTGCGGAGGAGACGGCGGGGTCTGATAGTTAAAGTAGCAATCTCAGGCGGCCTGGACTCCAGGCTGTGGCCTGGACTGGTTTGGAGCGAGCCCACCAAGGAGGGATGAGGAAGGGAGCCCAGGGCCTGGGAGACCCCCCTGGGGAGGTCTGCAGTACCACTCAGCAAGGAGGGCCCACCTGCCGCCCTGGGAAGGTCTGAACTGTAGTTTTATTGCTTCCGGCCTCCCAGACCAAGCAGGGAGGTCACCCTTCACTGTACCCTCCCTGAAGGGACACAGGGGTCTGCAGTCCAGTCAGGCCATTAACTGAGTAGCTTCCTTGCTTAGCTCAGGGCCCAGCAGTATAAGCCTCTGCAGTGGTTTGTGGGGAGGGAGTGAGGGTACCAGGTTAAGTACTTGTAGGTCCTACCCCAGGGCATAAAAGGAGCTACGGGCTCCCGTCTTGCTGAAAAAGGAGAAGTCACCAGTTTCTGTGTTTAGAGGCTGCTGACTGTTGCCCTTAAATTCTCTTCAGAAACCTAAAATGCATTTGTGCCATCTGCCTTACTAACTTCACGTGAGGCATGTAACTGAATCCAGGGAAAAAGGTAAGCAGGGGTGAGGGGCTGAGCCTCAGAGGCAGCGTGCTTGGCCAGCACACTAGAGGCTCTGGGTTGGAATCCCAGTTCCACCCAGTTCCATGGGTGTGGTTGCATATGCAGGCAATCCCGGCATTCAGCAGGAGGATCAGAAGCTCAAGGTCATCTTTAACTACACAGCAAGCGTCAGGCCTGTCTTGGTTTTCTGTCTCAAAAATAAGTACATGTCCATTATGAGGTTGTTCAAAATAAAAATATTCTAAAAATTCCAGATGGTTAAGTAAACATTTAACATCTTCAGAATGAGATGTGCACTCAGGTTTTAAGGTGTTTTCAACATCAGTGCCTGTGTGTGTGTGTGTGTGTGTGTGTGTGTTAAAATTCAACTGTTCTGTAAAGATTGATGAGGAACTGCACATTTTTTTTTATGTTGAGTAAAACATGCAGAATGAGTTAGGTGTGGTGATTCACACCTGTTATCCCAGCCCTTGAGAGGCTGTAGCAGGAGGGTCAGGAGTTCAAGGTCATCCTCAGTTACATAGTGTGAGGCCAGCCTGGGCTATATGAAACACTGTCTCAGAGAGAGAGAGAGAGAGAGAGGAGAGAGGAGAGAGAGAGAGAGAGAGAGATAGAGAGAGAGAGAGAGAGAGAGAGAAAGGGAGGAAGGAAGAAAGAAACCCAGGATACAGAATTTCATGTGGAATCAAGGTATGTGACATGTGTACATCTATGTGTTAAAAAACCACGCGGGGTCAGTGATGTGGCTCAACTGGTTAAGGCATCGGTTCCGTCCCAGAGTCCCACATGGTGGAAGGAGAGAACTGACTTCCTTAAGTTGTCCTGTGACATCCACACATGTGTCCTGATGTGTGTGCCTACATACAGTAAATAAATAAATAAATACTCCTGGTGGCTACAGAGATGGGTTAGTGGTTAAGAGCACTTCCTGCTCTTCCAGAGGACCTGGGTGTAGTTCCCAGCACCCACATGATGACTCAACTGTCTGTAACTCCAGTTCCAGAGGATCCGACACCCTCTTCTGGCATCCTCAGGTACTGCATGCATGTGGTACCCTTGCATGCATGTGGTACCCTTGCATGCATGCAGGCAAAACACTCGTGTATGTATGTAAGTGCATATGTATGTAAGTGCATCCATGTTATACAGTGCCCACAGAGGCCAGAGGAGGGTGTCAGGTCCCTTGGAACTGGAGTTATGGATGGTGGTTAGCTGCTGTGTGGGTGCTGGGAACTGAACCTGAGTCTTCTGGAATAGTCAGTGCTCTTAACTGCTGAGCCATCTCTCCAGCACCATGAAGAAATCTTTCTTTAAAAAGAGAAATACTCCAAAATACAAGCAGTAGTTATATCTGAGTAGCAGAAATATGGTTGATATTTTTCCACTTTTGATTCGCCTTTACATTTTCCCTGCAACATTTTTTTTTTGCTTTTAAAGTAGAAAAAATAGAATAAAATATTAATGGAAAAACACAGTTTAATGGGAGTCTAGAGTTCATATTTCAAAAGCAAATTCTTGAATGTATATATGCTGGTGTTGAGGGGGTGTTCTAATTTAACTTCTGTTGCTATGACAAATACCCAGACAAAAAGCAGCATCAGGGATGAGAAGGTTTATTTGGTTCATAATTCGAGGTTACAGTGCGTCATTGTGGGAAGGCAGGAACTTGGAGCATCACACATCACAGCCATAGTCCAGAGAGCCCGGGGACCCTTGCCTGCCTGCTAGGCCTTTTCTTCATTCTTACACCATCCAGGGCTCCAAACCGGAGAATGTTGCTGCCCACAGTGACAATCAACATAACCCCTCACAGACATGCCCATAAGCTGACCCGATGGAGATAATGCCCATTGAGACTCTCTTCCTAGTGATTCTAGGCTGTGTCAAGTTGACAGTTAAAACCAACCAGCACCGGTGGCTTCCGGACCGGATAAAGCCCTGGCCCTACAAGGATTCTCACTAGCTGGGAGTTGAGATGTTGTACAAGGCCTGTGTGGGGTGCACTGGTGTGGAGGAAAGCTTCACGCTTCCCTACACGTCTGGTGCAGAGATGGTTTTCAAAAGTGCCTTGCATTCAGCCATTTCCCTGTCCTGCCTCGGTGCCAGCCTCCCCTGGCTGGACAGGGAGGACGTCCTCTCGGGTTCCTGTTCAGTCCTCAGGGCAGTGGCCAGTCCTGACACCTGCTATTCCAGTGTTCTTTAGAGTCCTCTTTTCTTTTTACTAGGTACTCCCTTACCACTGTGGTCACCTGTTAAAACGAGCACGTCTTTCATTACTGTGTCTTGTTTGGATCGTCCTTGGCTTCTTTTTGCTGGTCAGACCCAGACAACACCCAGCCTGGATGTAACTGTGTGTGTGTGTGCCCGCTGTCATACTCTGACCATCCTTTGTATTACTTGATAGTCTCTGAGGGCTTCGCTGTCACAAGCTTTCCCCATGTGCGCAGCTCTGACCATTGCTGTTGTAAGGACTCCATAACACGCAGCGCACATATTTACATACTTATGTTCGTTGGCTTTGCTGTCAGAACTGGTTTCAACTCTAAGCTGCACTCGTACTTGCTGTGACGTGTTAACAAATTACTTTTTTTTCCTTTTTCTTTCCTTCTTTTTATTTTATTTTTAGATTTATTTATTTATGTAGATAGGGTCTCAATATGTAGCCCTGGGTGGCCTGGAGCTCATGGTATAGACCAGGATGGCCTCAAATTCAGAGATCCACCTGCCTCTGCCTTCTAAATGCTGGAATTAAAGGTGTTTACTACTATACCTGGCCTTAGATTTCATTTTGAATTTGTGTGTGTGTGTGTGTGTGTGTGTGTGTGTATGTGTGTGTGTTGATGTGCACATGCATGCAGGTACCCAAGGAGGCAGGAACAGGGCATCAGATGCTCTGGAGCTGGAGTTACAGGCTGTTGTGAGCCACCTGACATAGGTACTAGGAATTGAACTCAGGTTCTCTGCAAGAGCAGTGTGTGCTCTTAACCACTGAGCCATCTGTCTGGCCCCTCTTTTATTATTATTATTATTTTTTGAGACAGGGTGTCCCTGTAGCCCCAGCTGTCCAGGAACTTGCTATGTAGACCAGGCTGGCCTCGAACTCACAGAGATCCACCTGCCTCTGCCTCCCATGTGTTGAGATTAAATGTGTGCACCACCACATCCATCCCTCTTTTCATTTTTTAAGGACAATGTCTCATGTACCCCAGGCTGACCTGAACTCACTATGTAGCCGAAAATGACCTTAAACCCCCGATCCTCCTGCCTCCACCTTCCAAGTGCTGGGATGACAGGTGTGTGCCACTGTGCAGTTTTATGCAGTGCTGGGGATCAAAAAGGGCTTGGTGCATGCTAGGTAAGCACTCTACCCACTGAACCATATCCCCAATCCCATTTTACTACTTAAGCTTGATGCAATGGGTAGTGACAAGTGGTGCTGAACACAATGCCTGGAACACCATCAAAGGCTGAGAGTACTGCTAGCTGGCATTACTATTCCATTAGTTTACTTAGATTTGTTTCCAATAGTTGGGTTTTGGGGGAGGGGGGAGGGTACAAGGCTTTTCTTTGTAGCTTTGATTAGCCTGGAAGCTGCTGTGTAGCCCAGGCTGGTCTGGTACTTTTCACTTTCTGCCTCTGCCTCCCAAGGATGGTATCATAGGCGCCTCCCAGCATGCCCACCCAACCTTATTTTAAAGCTAGGGCATGCTAGGTAAGCATTCTGACACTGATGTAACCCCAGCTCAGTTGGATTTGTGTATGTGTATATTGTTGTGTATTGATTTTTCTTTTTGAAACAAGAGCTCATGTTTCTAAGGCTGGCCTTGGACTTGCTAAGGCCAGACTGGCCTTGAATTCTTGATCCTCATGTCTCTGCTGCCCAAGTGCTGAGATTATAGGCATGCACTGCCATGCCTGGATATAGGAATATGTTTTAACATAAACCTTTTCCCGTTATTAGGATTGCTACCTTAGTGGGGTGTCAGAAGTGGAACTGTAGTGAAACACTGCAAGGTTTTCCACAGTTCTTGACCAGGTTTCCTGACTCTCATTCCTGGTCCCTGCACTTTACCCACCACCCCTTCCACCGTCAGGCGAGGATATGGAAATGCTTGCACACTGCCTCAGCCTTAAAGGCTTTGCCTCTGTGCTGAGAGACCACATTGCTGAAGACATTCCCCTCCCTCTTTACTCTTCCCCTCGGGGGGTGTGGCAGACCATGCAGTCATATGGCTCTAGAGTCATTTTTTGTGATTCCGTCTTTGGGGACAGGAGAAAAGTTGGTGAAAGGCCCTGGTCATGATTGCTCATTACCAGTGTCCCTGGACTGCAGTGGGCAGCTGCAGCCTTCTAGTACCCAGTGGTCTTAAGGTTCTGGAAATGGTCAAGAGAATCGAATTTGCTACATATCCAAATTTAGGGTTTAAAAATTTTATGTTTTTATTTTGTGAGTGTCTTGCTTGCATGTATACAAGTGCACCATGTGTATGCAATGCCTGAAGAGGCCAGAAGAGGCCCCTGGAACTGGAGTTACAGACGGTCATTAGCTGCCATGTGGGTGCTGGGAACCAAACCTGGGTCTCTGCAGAAGCAGCCAGTGCTCTTAACCTTGAGTCATCTCTCCAGTCATTCAACAGTTGCTTAATCTCTTACGAAGGTTTTGCGGTTTCAGATTGTCATTCTGCTCTGCTTGGCACTTAAAATGCTTGAAAAAACTCATGCACAGTGAGTTCTTACTTTTGAAATGTCTAAGGAAACTTGATTAATTAAGGCAGTAAGTCTACCAAATGTTTAAGGAGAATTAACTCTATTAAGCTTAATAATTAATTCAACATTAACCAAGGGGCAAATGAAAATGATTCTTCTTTGTATGAAATGCTACTAGATTTCAAATTAAATGACAGGATCTATAAGTTAATTTAAAACCTTAAAGGAAGCCGGGCATGGTGGCGCACGCCTGTAGTCCCAGCACTTGGGAGGCAGAGGCAGGCGTATCTCTGAGTTCAAGGCCAGCCTGGTCTACATAGTGAGTTCCAGGACAGCTGGGGCTACAGGGAGACCTTGTCTCAAAAAGACAAAAACAAAACAATACAAAACAAAACCTTAAAGGAAAGTCAGTATATAAAATGGGCAGCTCAACCCAGGTGTGGTAGCACACACACCTAGAATCCCAGCAGTTAGGAGACTGAGGCAAGAGGATCATGAATGTGTGGCCAGCCTGGGCTACACTAAGAGACCTGTCTCAAAATAGTGTGAAAAGGGTTGGGGATGTAGCTCAGTGGTAGAACACTTGCCTAGCACGTGAGAAGCCCTGAGTTTGTTTTCTGTCTCACACACGCACACACACACACACGCATACATATACACGTATACATATATGTATGTAGAATGTGTATGTGTAATATAATTCTTTCTTCCTCTTCTTTGAGATGAGGTCTCACTATGTAGTCCTGGCTGCCCTGGAGCTCACAGAGATCTGCAGTCCTTGCTTCCCAAGTGCTAGGATTAAAGGCCTGAGTCACCATTATATTTGATTCTTTTTAAAACGTTAGAATTCTGGGGCTGGAGAGATGGCTCAGCGGTGAAGAGCATGTACTGTTATTACAGAGGACCCAAGTCAGCTTGAATCCCAGCACCCACATGGCAGCTAACAACTGTCCGTAACTCCAGTTCCCAGGGGATCCAACAGCCTCTTCTGACCTCCATGGGCATTGCACAACATGGGTGCACTTACCTACACGCAAGCAATACATGCATACACATAAAATAAAAACAAATAAAAATTTTAAAAAGTTTGTTAAAAAGTTAGAATTCAGAGGCTGGAGAGATGGCTCAGCGGTGAAGAGCATGTACTGTTATTACAGAGGACCCAAGTTTCGTTCCCAATGCCCATATTGGGTGATTCACAACTGCCTGGGACTCCAGCTTCGGGGTATCTGACACCTCTGGCCACCTGCACATACAGACAGATACACACACACACACACACACACACACACACACACACACACACACAGTTAAAAATAAAATAAATATTAAAAAAGGAAAGAGTTCAGGTTGTCGAGATGGTTCAGTGGGTAAAGGTGCCTGATGCTGAACCTGATGGCCTCAGTCCCTAGACCCACATGGTGGAAGGAGAGAACAGACTCCCACAAGCTTCCTCTGATTTCCACACTTGTGTCATGCCCTCTCCCCCAATAAATAAATGTAATTAAAAAATAGAATCCTAGCTGATGGTTGGGCATGCCGGTAATCCCAGTGTTTGGGAGGGGAAGGCAGGAAGGGTGGAGTTCAAAGTCATCCTTGGTAGAACCTAGATTTAGAATTATATAAATGTGTGTGTGTTAGGTCATGAAACTAGAAAGGGGATCAGAAAGGGGACACTCTGAGTGGAGGTGAGAAATAGCATAATCTGGGGACTAAGTGGGGGGGAGGGGTGGGGGAGAGGCCAAATGACAACAGTCTTGGGATCCATGATACGAGACACCCTCATGAACCCCTTATAGACCACTTAAAAAATAATTAAAAGTTGAAAATAGGGCTGGAGAGATGGCTCAGCGGTGAAGAGCACTGACGGCTCTGCAGAGGACCCCCTGGTTTGATTCCCAGCACCCACATGGCGGCTGCGAATCATCGTTAACTCCAGTTCCAGGGGAATCCGAAGCCCTCTTCTGACCTCCGCGGCATTGCACACATGGGTGCACTCACATACACGCAGGCAATACACTCATACACATAAAATAAAAATAAAGTACTTAAAAATTGAAAATAATACAATCAAAATGAATTTTTGGACATACCAGTAGGGCCCAGTGGTGTGTCTAGACCTGTGCAGGGGCTCCCTCTCTCCAGCTCCCTCCAACCTCTTAGCTTCTGTGAGGCTAACTCACCCAGCAAGCTGCTAAGGACTGATGCGGTGCTGTGAGAAGACCACGTGTAATTATGCGGGTCAGTGGAAAGCTCTAATACTCATGGGGAAAAAAATGAATAACTTTTGGTTTATAGGTCAGTCCTTTGTGACTTTGGTCAGTCTCTGGGAGGCTATTTTATCCTGGCTGTATCACTAAACAGGCAAATAATACTGATGCAGATATTAGGACTACTAATTCATCTCTCAAAACTAAAATTGCAGAGGTTAGCTTCAGGTGAAGTAAGTGAATGGCGAAAGTACTTACACATTATTTGTGGACTTTGTCATTATACCCATTATCTACAGATTCTGCATTTGAATCCTCTTGCTAAAATGTATCTCTAACCTCAAACTCATAGCGAGGCCAACATTCCTTGAAGTTCACATGCTGAGGGTGGGGAGGTGTCCTTCCTGGCTGGGTGGCTGGGGTCTGTAATTCCAGTAATTGGTGCTGCGAAACAGGAGTTCAAGGTCAGCCTGGGCTACAGTGTCAAACCCTGTAAAAAGTTTGTTTATTTATTTATTATTTATATCTTATTTGTATGAGTGTTTTGCCTGCCTGTATCTAAGTGCACCTGTATCATGCGATGCCTGCGGAGGCCAGAAGAGGGCGTCAGATCCCCTGGAACTGGAGTTAGATTATTGTTAACCACCATGTAGATGCTGGGAATCAAACCTGGGTCCTTTGTAAGAGCAGCTGGCACTTCTAACCACTGAGCCATCTCTCCAGCCCCCAAAAGTTGTTTTTGAGTTGTCCAACAAGTGCCCATGTAGAGTGAAATGGCCAAATGGACTCCATTTTACTCTACCTGATTTTTGTTTGCCTGGTGTTTCTGCCCAGCCAGGCGGAGCTCGCATGGAGGCTACACCTGTGGTTCAGGGAGTGCCTTGTTTCCGTAGCACTGGGAAACTTAACAATTAGCTAGGCAGAAGTCCTCTCCCAGCCACACCAGCTGTAATTACCATGTGATGTAGCTATGGTTGTTGGCTTTGCCACTGGCATGGTGTAATTGTGGCTTTAAGCTTTATAAACCCTGCCCTGCTTCTCCTCTGGGTCCGGAGTTGTTCTGGGAGTTAGCCCCCTCTCCACCTCAGGCTGTTATTAAAGGACTCTTAATTCCATCATCACCGTGTGGCGTTCCTCTGTGCCTCTGCTCGCCGTTACAGCTTGTGTGTCCTCCTCTCACTCATTCCTTAGACCTGACTCCCAGTGTGAGGCATTAGGAGGTGTGTCGGGGAGGTAGTTGGTTCATAAAAAGGGTGGTGCCCTCTGGAAGGGATCAGGGCCCCTAGAAAAGGGATTAGGGACCCTCCTCTCTCCACCAAGTGAGGCAGACTGGGAACCAGGAATGAGCCCTCAGCAGATGTGAGTCTGCAAGCCTTTGGTCCTGGACTTCCCAGCATCAGAACAGCTAAAGTTCTGTATCTTGTAAGACAGCCCAGGTATGTATTTTGTAGTAGCAGCTGTCATTAAGCAGCGCACATTCCCAGAGGAGGGTGAGCACAGGGGTGCTCCCTTTTCCTCTTAGTTCTTACCCTGTCATCAAGTGTGCTTCTGGTGGGCTATGGAGTGTCGCCCCGCTCAAATTTCTATGATTTTGGTTAAACCAAAGGTATCCAATCTTTTGGCTTCTCTGGGCCACATAGGACACACAGGGGCATCCAACTCATGGCCTTTGGGTTGCAAGAGCATGAATGTTTATTTTAGGTGACACTGTGACACAAAGTTATCTTCCAAGTTCACACTTGAGAACTGCACAGTCAAGTCATTAAAAAATGTTACAGAGATCTGCCTGTCTCTGCCTCCTGAATGCTGGGATTAAAGGTGTGGGCTACCACACCTGACTTCATTTAAAAATGTTTACACTTATTTATTTGACTGTGTTGCATGCCGAGGTCAGAGGGCAAACTGCAGGAGTCGGTTCTCATAGTCTGACTTTCAAACTCAGGTCGTCAGGCTTGCACCACGTGTTAACAACCATAAACACCTGATATGCTGTTTCCAAACAGAATTGCCTAGAAACAAGGTTTCCTCATGATCGTTTGAGGAAAAGTTTTGAGCAGAGGCTGTCAGGGACCTGCCTGTTCCCCCCAGGGAAACAGAGTTTGGTATTTGCTGCCTCATGTTCATGGTTATTGGACATACCTGCTGCAATGAACCAGAATTAAGCAGACATCAGGATATGTGCCTCTTGGGGGCTGAGTGATGTGCACTGGTCTCGACTTCTTTATAGAGTAGTCAGAGAAGCCTGTTGGGAAGGTGGTGGCAGTCAGGCTGAGACCTAAAGGCTGGGAGCTTGAGAGACGGGAAGAGTGAAGCGGGGACTGCAGGGCCTGGGGCTTCCTGGGACCAGTGTAGTGGGAAGTGATGGGGATGGAGGGAGGGAAGGGTTGATTTCAGCTTGTAATTACAGGTTTGGGAAGTCAAACAGCTGGTCACATCACAGCCAGGAGCAGAGAGAGGCATGCCCACATGCTTGCTGGCTGGTTTCTGCTCAGCTTGATTTCCCCACTCCTACAAGGTGCAGGACACCTGGCCTAGGGAATGGTGCCTCTCACAGTGGGCTGGGTCTTCCCACATCAATTAACGCCATCAAGACAGTCTCCTGCAGACACGCTCACAGGCCAACCCGCTCTAGACACTTCCTCATTGAGACTCTTCCCACGTGACTTTAGCTTCTGCCAAGTTGACAGTTAAAGCCAAACATCACAGCCCCCAAGGGATTTGGGGCTGTACTAAGGAGCCTGTCGTCTCAGTACTCGGGGGTAAAGGCGAGGAAGACTGAGTGTACCTACCAGTGCAGGTTACCAGCCAGGTGGCTGCGCTCAGGCCCTCTCACCTGCCCACCGTTGGGCCAGGGCACAAGGCTGTGGAGAACAGTGGCTACTTTTCTCATTGTTGTGACCTGACACCTTATCTTGCTTCGCAGTTCAAGTCTACACTCTGTCAAGCCAGGGAAGGGATGGGGGCAGGAGCTTGAGGCAGTGGTCACCCTGCATGCACAGTCATGAGGCAGAGATATTAATCCAGGTGCCCATTCAGCCCAGGGTCCCAGCCCACGGACTGGGTCTTCTCTGTTCAGTTAAACTCTGGAAACACCTTCGTAGACAACACTAGAGATGTGTTTCCTAGGAAATTCTGAATCCCATCAAGTCGATAAGATCAACCATCACATGGACCATCCATCACACACCTCCTCCTTCCCAGGGCCTAGTCCAGAGGTGTGACCACCGCTTGGGCATATGGGGCAGCCTGTGTCTGCTGATTCAATATCATGTTCTGTAACTGGGCTACTTGATCTAGTTTACTGAGTGAATAGCTAATATTTATGTCATGTTGCCTTCATGGACTTCTGAGAAGCTGGGGGGCAACAATGGCAACAGGCTTTAAAAGCAGCACCTCACGCTTAGTGTCTAAGAGCTGTTGCTGCTCT